>NC_069499.1:934891157-935178657 GCF_027579735.1 Bombina bombina | reverse complement strand
ACTTTCATTTAAAGGCACAGTTTATAAGGCACATCTGGATTGATGGAAACATCATATACTGTATTATATAGTGTACAGTGCAACGTGTACGTCTTGCTGTGCCTTTGTATGGCAATATGTGCACTGTATATTATGCGTTATACATATCAAGTGTTCCTGTAGGGATATGTAATACTTGTTTATGGATTTCATGAAATATTCACATTGATGCAACTACATTACTAAGTTGAATACTGCCCAAACATCCCAAAAAAAACCCTAAATGTTTTCTAGTAATGTATATCCCTTTAAAATATGGTGATATATAAGGTGAAATAATTTCCCCTAGTGATAAATAGAGGCCTCTCTTGGACCCAGAAAAAAGTTAACTATGACACAATGGAAAATTTCAGGGGAGAGAAAAAACAAAAAAGGAGGACCACTTTTGTACACAAATTCTTCCCTACCCTTTTCTACACCTCTTAGGTGGAGAATTTCAATCTCCCTGGTCTCGTCCCACCAGGGAGATTGACAGCTCCTGCCCACGCGTGATTGGGTGTGCGCGGTCAGGGGGCGGGATTGCATGTGAGCGCAAAATAGTGCTTGTGTGCAATCTTACGGCTAGATTTAGAGTTTTGCGGCCAAATGGGTGCGTTAGCTATGCGTGTTTTTTTCCCCCCGCACCTTTTAAACAACGCTGGTATTTAGAGTTCTCTGAAGGGCTGCGTTAGGCTCCAAAAAGGGAGCGTAGAGCATAATTTACCGCCACTTCAACTCTCAATACCAGCGTTGCTTACGGACGCGGCCAGCTTCAAAAATGTGCTCGTGCACGATTCCCCCATAGGAAACAATGGGGCAGTTTGAGCTGGAAAAAAAACTAACACCTGCAAAAAAGCAGCGTTCAGTTCCTAACGCAGCCCCATTGTTTCCTATGGGGAAACACTTCCTAAGTCTGCACCTAACACCCTAACATGTACCCCAAGTCTAAACACCCCTAACCTTACACTTATTAACCCCTAATCTGCCGCCCCCGTTATCGCTGACCCCTGCATTTTATTATTAACCCCTTATCTGCCGCTCCGTACACCGCTGCAACCTACATTATCCCTATGTACCCCTAATCTGCTGCCCCTAACATCGCCGACCCCTATATTATATTTATTAACCCCTAATCTGCCCCCCCCAACGTCGCCGCTACCTACCTACACTTATTAACCCCTAATCTGCCGACCGGACCTCGCCGCTACTCTAATAAATGTATTAAACCCTAAAGCTAAGTCTAACCCTAACACCCCCCCTAAGTTAAATATAATTTAAATCTAACGAAATAAAATAAATCTTATTAAATAAATTAATCCTATTTAAAGCTAAATACTTACCTGTAAAATAAACCCTAATATAGCTACAATATAACGAATAATTATATTGTAGCTATTTTAGGATTTATATTTATTTTACAGGCAACTTTGTATTTATTTTAACCAGGTACAATAGCTATTAAATAGTTAATAACTATTTAATAGCTACCTAGTTAAAATAATTACAAAATTACCTGTAAAATAAATCCTAACCTAAATTACAATTAAACCTAACACTACACTATCAATAAATTAATTAAATAAACTACCTACAATTATCTACAATTAAATCAACTAAACTAAATTACAAAAACAAACAAACACTAAATTACAAAAGATAAAAAAAGATTACAAGAATTTTTAACTAATTACACCTACTCTAAGCCCCCTAAAAAAATTACAAAGCCCCCCAAAATAAAAAAATGCCCTACCCTATTCTAAAATAAAAAGTTAACAGCTCTTTTACCTTACCAGCCCTTAAAAGGGCCTTTTGCGGGGCATGCCCCAAAGTAAACAGCTCTTTTGCATTTTAAAAAAACATACAATACCCCCCCCCCAACATTACAACCCACCACCCACATATCCCTAATCTAACCCAAACCCCCCCTTAAAAAACCTAACACTAAGCCCCTGAAGATCTCCCTACCTTATCTTCACCACGCCGGGTATCACCGATCCGTCCAGAAGAGGGTCCGAAGTCTTCATCCTATCCGGCAAGAAGAGGACATCCGGACCGGTAGACATGTTCATCCAGGCGGCGTCTTCTATCTTCATCCATCCGGCGCGGAGCGGGACCATCTTGAAGCAGCCGACGCGGATCCATCCTCTTCCGGCGACTCCAGACGAATGAAGGTTCCTTTAAGTGACGTCATCCAAGATGGCATCCCTCGAATTCCGATTGGCTAATAGGATTCTATCAGCCAATCGGAATTAAGGTAGGAAAAATCTGATTGGCTGATTGAATCAGCCAATCAGATTCAAGTTCAATTCGATTGGCTGATCCAATCTGTTCCGATCAGCCAATAGAATGTGAGCTCAATCTGATTGGCTGATTCAATCAGCCAATCGGAATTCGCGGGACGCCATCTGTTCCGATCAGCCAATAGAATGCGAGCTCAATCTGATTGGCTGATTCAATCAGCCAATCGGAATTCGAGGGACGCCATCTTGGATGACATCACTTAAAGGAACCTTCATTCGTCGGGAGTCGCCGGAAGAAGAGGATGGATCCGCGTCGGCTGCTTCAAGATGGTCCCGCTCCGCGCTGGATGGATGAAGATAGAAGACGCCGCCTGGATGAACATGTCTACCTGTCCAGATGTCCTCTTCTTGCCGGATAGGATGAAGACTTCGGAGCCTCTTCTGGACCTCTTCTTGCCGGATAGGATGAAGACTTCGGACCCTCTTCTGGACGGATCAGTGATATCCGGTGATATAGTTTAGTTGATTTTATTGTAGATAATTGTAGGTAGTTTATTTAATTTATTTATTGTAGTGTAGTGTTAGGTTTAATTGTAACTTAGGTTAGGATTTATTTTACAGGTAATTTTGTAATTATTTTAACTAGGTAGCTATTAAATAGTTATTAACTATTTAATAGCTATGGTACCTGGTTAAAATAAATACAAAGTTGCCTGTAAAATAAATATAAATCCTAAAATAGCTACAATATAATTATTCGTTATATTGTAGCTATATTAGGGTTTATTTTACAGGTAAGTATTTAGCTTTAAATAGCATTAATTTATTTAATAAGATTTATTTTTATTTCGTTAGATTTAAATTATATTTAACTTAGTGGGGTGTTAGGGTTAGGGTTAGACTTAGCTTTAGGGGTTAATATATTTATTAGAGTAGCAGCGAGGTCCGGTCGGCAGATTAGGGGTTAATAAGTGTAGGTAGGTAGCGGCGACGTTGGGGGGGGGGGCAGATTAGGGGTTAATAAATATAATACAGGGGTCGGCGATGTTAGGGTCAGCAGATTAGGGGTACATAGGGATAATGTAGGTTGCGGCGGTGTGCAGTCGGCAGATTAGGGGTTAAAAAATTTGATTATAGTGGCGGCGATGTGGGGGGACCTCGGTTTAGGGGTGCATAGGTAGTTTATGGGTGTTAGTGTACTTTAGAGCACAATAGTTAAGAGCTTTTTGAACTGGCGTTAGCCCAGAAAGCTCTTAACTCCTGACTTTTTTCTGCGGCTGGAGTCTTGTCGGTAGAGTTCTAACGCTCACTTCAGCCAAGACTCTAAATACTGGCGTTAGGAAGATCCCATTGAAAAGATAGGATACGCAATTGGCGTAAGGGGATCTGCGGTATGGAAAAGTCGCGGCTGGAAAGTGAGCGTTAGACCCTTTCCTGACTGACTCTAAATACCAGCGGGCGGCCAAAACCAGCGTTAGGACCCCTTAACGCTGGTTTGGATGGCTAACGCAAAACTCTAAATCTAGGTGTTAAATTCCAACAGCAGATTGCTGCCCACCAGAGGAGAGAGCTGGCGTAGACAGGAGCGAATATGTCCGCCCTTGCTTGATAAATTGACCCCAAAGTATAGTATTGGATGATAAAAGATTACCATCAAACAAACGTAATTACTTTAGTCCTATATCTCAAACATCCGTGTTATAGCTGTAGGTGGTTTCATCAATCTACTCTTATTACATCAAAGCAAACAGTACCCTTCATTCAAAACAGGTAGAATATTCAAATTTGGGGAAAACTAAGGCAGCTAATTGTGGGCTTATAAGGATGAAACCTGTGGGATCCATGCCACAAAGAACAAAGTGAAATATCTGATCTACTATATCATTATGTCTGAAGCTAAATTGTAATTCAGCTAAAAAAAAATATTGATTTTTATTATTACAAAGGGCCATGATCTAGATAGAAACAATCCCTGTGGCAGTGAATCGGTTAACTATGCCTGACCGTGGTGGTTATTTTCAAAATGGAATTTAAAAAACTAAAACAAAATAGGAAGTCTACATAAAAAATACTATAAAGAACAAGAAATACTGTGCAAACTTATCTTTCACTTGTGCACTGCCCGCTCTGTCAACATCATTAATTATACACAATTGGCCTCAGACAGCAAAATAGTTAAAACAGTTGCTGAGTTCAACAGCCTGTAAATACAATGTTATCACTTTACTCATAAAATACAGATATCTATAGCAAGATATTTTTTATTTTCTAAGCGTACTGAAAATAGTTGCTGTAGGTGTTCAGGGCCTGATATTCAAAACCTCACCGCTCAGGTGAGATGATCTAAGAAGTCTTGTCAGTATGAAAAAAAAATAGAAACACAAATTTTATCTTAAGAAATCTTTATGTTGCTATGTAGTGTTTTTTTTAGGTGAAACAGAGACTCCTACATAACAATACAAGGTTTTAAAAAAATCCCAAAGATTTTGCATGTTTCCTTTCCATGCCGGCGAGGTTTAAAATATCAGGCCCTCAGTGAGAAAACAGCAGGCTTCAGTCCACAAAACACGTTCCACACTGGCCATTTCTCAGAATATCACAACATATTTAGTAATTGCAACTGAACCTATACTTCTTAAATAGTGTTTAAAGATAAAAAGATTGTACAATAAAAGCCAGATGGTGCTATAAAACAGTAATATACACAGGAAAAGCTCTCAGAAAGTCCGTACAACTATATGTGTGTACCAAACTCTGGAAAAAAGATGGTTACCTGCGTGCACCAGATATAAATCAGCAAAAAGGCATCATCTAGGCAATTTGCATGCAATCAATAACATGGTGCTAGCAAACTGGAAAAGCAAAAACTTGCATATAATTAAGTATACTGAAGATAAGAGTTTTTTAAAAAGTGCACTTATCCCCCTCCAGCACGATCATTCCTGCTCAGTATCAGTGTTGTAATTGTGTGTTCAAAGAGCCAGCAAGCTGTCAAGTAGACCAGTGTGAGTAATAGAAGTACCCTTGACAATAGTTCTAGTAATTTCCATATGTACTCAGTGCGACTTATTGTCAGACCATGACAGCCGCCAGGGCCAGAACTGCTCGAAGCAAAAAGGTAGCTCTAATTAAAGGGACAGGAAACCACAAATTGTGTTTCATGATTTGGATAGAACATACAATCTTAAACACCTTTACAATTTACTTCCATTTTCAAATTTGCTTCATTCTCTTGTTATTCTTTGCTAAAGGAATAGCATTGCACTAGACAGCTAGCTGAATACATCTAGTTAGTCAATCACAAGAGACAAATGTGTACAGGCAGTGGCACCAATCATTTGCTAGCAACCACTAGTGTAAGATATGTGCATATTCTTTTTCAACAAGAGATACCAAGAGAAAACATAGCACATTTGAAAATAGAAGTGAATTTAAAAGTGTCTTAAAATAACATGCTCTGTCTGACCCATACAAGTTTAATTTTTACTTTTCTATCCCTTTAATAACTATAAAGGGTTCTTCTTCTGTTACACCACAGTCCCCCAAGTATAATCATCTCCTCATACACTTGTGTGACTAGGGCCCCGATGATCGAAAGTGCTACGAGGTAGTGAGCTATTCCTAGGGATCTGACGCTATGTCGAGTGAGCCTGTCAAATAATCCAAGCTCCCGACATAGATACCAGGAGGTGTTTGCTATACATGCCATTAGTCAGCAATGCTGGCAATAAATAACACCCATCATGCATCACCATCCATATTGGAGATCTATAGTAAATGATACCTTGGAATATAACTGCAATGCCTAAGCACTAACCATAAGTACTCTTAACCCGAAGTACCCCACAATCGCAAACTAACACTACACTGATAAATATCTAAACTGCCACATACCCACCGCAAGTACACGTCAACTCTATTAACCCCTCAACCACTACAAATACGCCGCAAGTGCCCATCTACTCTATTAATCCAACAACTGCCACATACATAAATTACAGAAAATAAAAAAGACAGTTAAAAAAAACTCCACAATTATACCTTATACTACCTACTTGCCCCATAAAAACTAAAACCCACCCAAAACAAAAAGAAACAAAACCTAACACTAAATTTAAATTACAATAGCCCTTAAAATTGCCTTTTGTAGGGCATTGCTCAAAGCTATTACAACTCTTTTGCATTTAAATAAATTACACCCCCCCCCCCTCTGTAATACAAGTAACGCCCACACTGCAAAATAATAAAAGCTAACAACAAAACCTATCCTAAAAATAAAAATGTAAAATAAAAAATAATATTATTTAAAATAATAAAAACTCACCCTAAAAAAGACCTAAAGTTTTAGCTTAACATGCAAAAATCCATGGTGGGGGACCATCTTTGGTGGAAGCGGACTACCAAGCTGCAGTGACATGCTGTGAAGTCAGAGGCTGGTGAGGCACTGGCTATGATATGCCTGAGAAGCCCATATATAAACCCAATACAAATAGCTTAAATTTACTATTAAATTAGCAGGTTACACAATGATAATTAGCATTCTTTACAACACACGCATATTTTTCAATTTATTTAATAAAATGTGCTTCATTCTCTTAGTATCCTTTGTTGATGGAACATAAATGCACTACTGGAATCTAGCTGAACACATCAGATAAGCCAATGATAAAAGGTATATATGTGCAGCCACCAATCACCAGCTGCTCACAGTAGTGCATTGCTGCTCCTTAGCCTACCTAGGTATGCTATGTTTACATAATTTTTCTATAACCATCACTTAATAATTAAAATTTGCAGTATAGATAGGAATACAACAGGTAAAACCAGCTATTTTAAATCTAACACAAGGTAAAGGAGCTATTTATAAGCAATGTAATACAACAGGTAAAATGAATAATTAAGGGGGGGGATAGAGTATAATATCCCTTTAACCTCTGCAAAGGGGTTAACACATAATAAAACTTGTGCTCCCTCAACACTGTGGTGTGTTCTATTTAAAGATGCACATGGTGGCTGGAGCATATGCACATATATATGCTCCTGATTAGGTCACTGGCTATATATTTATCAAAAGCTGACTATAAAATCATTCAAGTAACAATTATCATCTTTATACTAGTGAAGGGGGATAACCCACATGTCATGTTTCAGTGCACCACATCAGAGTTTAAAGGAACATAGAAGTGCAAAAAGAAAATGCTTTCATGTCCCTTTAAAAATATATAGTTACCTTCTCAGTTATTTTACAGCTGTCCCTGCCTGACCAGAGTAGATAACATTAAAACTGGTAACACTCAGGTTACATTACTTTATAGAAACTAAAATTTCACTCATATTTTTAAACAATTATTTGTGCTTTAAAAGAAAAAAATACACCTGTATATTATTGTCAGGCTAGTTTTCTTTATTTGGAACTTTTCTATTATTTCTTTAAAACATAAAAGTTAAAGACATGGAGAGAAACACTCAACCATTGCTCTGCACATTGTATTTAGAAGCACTGTAAAAGGGTATTAATATGATACTTCTTTTTTCCCATAGTAATCAACCCACAAAAATCAAGTTCTCAGCAATTTGAAGAAATGACACACCAATCACTATAGGATGTCAAGAACTGATAGTCTAAGAAAGTATTGTCGTCTGACATTCTATAGATCTTCTGTAGTAGGTAGAATAAACAGAGTTGACAGAATAATTGCACTGGGTTTAACTATCAGGTTATATCACTGCATCTTACAAGGAATTCTGCATCTCATACACCTGCCCTTCAGACACTACAGTGAGTGTATTGTGTTTAATTATTATTTATAATGCTCTCCTGTTGTTGGATTAGTTCAGAACTGTGATTTGACAAAGGATTCTGCCATGACTGTTGCAGATAAATTAAAACTACACAACAAACAGTGTAGAAGGCAGCGTGCACCATACATTGCTACAAAGTGACCTGTGTCACAGGAACTGCCATAGTGGCATAATGTGACATGAGGAACTAATCACTGACACCACATTGCTCACTGCAGATAACTATCATAGAACCATTTCTGGTATATGCAAAGCACTATAAGGTGTAGAAGAGTAAACTGCATTAAACCGTATTCTGTGAATTGGGCAATAATTCTGGGATCTACTAATGCTAACAGCTATTATTAGAGACCATTATTTAAATGTTAGAATATCTTCTCACATGATCATGATGTGAGATATTCTAACATTTAAATGATAGTCTCTAATAACAGCTGTTAGCATTGGCAGATAGCTTAATAAAATTGTATAAGTAAATCAGCCACCATTATATGGATATCAAAGGTTCATGCTGTGATCTGTGAGATATTCTAACATCACAGCATGAACCTTTGATATCAATAATAATAGTGGCTGACTTACTTATATAATTTTATTAAGCTATCTGCTTTAATGCTGCATATTTGCCTATAGTAACAACAGCTATTATCAGTCTGTCACATTTACATGTCCTTGCTATGATTCATGTATCATGAGTGCTTAAAAGGCATTCTTTGCTAAAATTGATGAAAATGAGCTCTGGTCAGCTGTGCTCCAAAGTCCGCTCACTGGCACCCTCTAGCTCTCAGTCAGTTCGCCTCCCTCAGTCTCCTCACTGGAAGCCTATAACATGAACACTGTGACAGGACTGACTCTGAGACACCTGAGGACTCGGCACTCGGCAGCAACTCCCTCCTGCTTCACAACATGTTCCCGCCAACTCCAGTATCAGACTCAGTCCAACGTCACTCCTCCACGCCTGGCACGCCTCTCTAGCAGCGCTGACAGCTGATTGGCTGTCTGGATTGGCTCCATCATAGAGGCGGTTTGGAGAACCGCCTCTATTGGAGCGTGGTATGTGCCCGGTAAGACACCACTGGGTGGCGCTAACTTATAGTGAGCTAGTAACACTATGTTGTGCAATCAATGTAGGGCAGCTGAACGGCTCACTGCCTCTTAATTGATTGCTCAACATGGATAATTGATGTATAAGGCTTAATGGGATGCTTGGGATCGCATTCTGGTGGCGCCGGCGGACTCGGAGGGAGGGGGGTACCTGGGGGGGTGTGGTCAGAAAAAAGTTAACTCAGAGAAACTCTCAACCTTTTTTTTATTATTAATCATTAAAAAAACTTTTTTTATGCCTCCTATTACTGCACGTCACTGCCAAGCTGCCTCTTCTGCCGCCTCCTCTCCGCAATCTTCATCCATGCCGGGGCCCTCTTCATCCAGGGTCCAAACCCCAGGGGCCCATCTTCACAGAGGCGGCTGTGTCTGCACATCCCGCCCAACTAATACTTTGTGGAAACACCTTTTGTATTTATTACAGCAGCAAGTCTTTGTTAGTAAGTCTCTATTACATTTGCACAGGTATGGTGGGTGATAAGGGGATTAATGCCTACTAAATGATGAACAAATACTAATCACCTAATTAATCCCCATACATGTATAGGGGGTGATTAGGTGATTATGTCCAAAACCGACATCTCCCAATGCAAACTACATCTACACTACCTAACACCTATCCCCCTCTAAGCTAAACTCCCTAAATTAAAGAAAAATACAAACTATCTAAATTGCAGAAAAATTTAAAAAAGCAAAAAATACAAATTGTTATACCTCAGTGGATAAAATGAAACATGCATTTTTACTGACTGAAAATCATAGTCAAATACACTATATGGTCAAAAGTATGTGGACACCTGTACTTATTATTACGTTAAGGCATTTCAGCCAGACCCATTGCTAACAGGTGCATATAATCAATTTCATAGCCATAAAATCTCCATAGACAAACATTGCTTAAGAGCTCAATGACTTTAAATCTGGTGCTGTCCTAGGATTCAATCTTTACTACAAGTCAGTTCTTGAAATGTCTGCCCTACTAGATCTGCCCAGTCAACTGTAAGTGCTATTATTATGAAGTTAAAGCATTTTGGAGCAACAACAGGCCAGCCACAAAGTAGTAGTCTAGGGTTACCGAGTGCTGAATAGTGTAAAAAGTGCTGTTGCAACACTCACTACAAAAACATAATGGTGTATATCCTCAACTTATCCGTCCTGTGCTCGCAACTAAAATTATACCGAGATTCTCTCGTACTCGGTTATATTAAAAATGTTAAAAAAAGGGGGGGGGGGCAGAGTGGCGCTATAAAACAAGCTTGAAGGAGTAATGAAAACAATAAATGTAATGATGGAAATATATGTAATCGGTAAATGTATATATGTGTCAATGAATATAAATACAGTAGAAAAAGTGTATGTATCAATCAAAAATTGTATCACAAAAAGTTCATGAAAATTGAAACAATTTAATATAGTAATCTAAAAGACTTAAATAAAATCAGTGTTGTGGCCACAATAGAATAAACCTCATGCATAAAATGACCTCATACATAAAATAAATGATACGAAATTCTATATTATTAAAAAAAATATACGGCTAGATTACGAGTTTTGCGTTAGAGGCTATGCGGTGCTAACAAGCAGTTTTTACTCACTGCTCACTTTCCTACAGCGCTGGTATTACGAGTTTTTACAAACCCGTCGTTAAAAGACAAGAAGTGAGCGTTGAGCAAAATTTTGCTCCTTACCGCACTTCAATACCAGCGCTGCTTAAGTCAGCTGAAGTCATCGGTGAGCTGGTCGTATGTGCTTGTGCACAATATCCCCATAGGAATCAACGGGGAGAGCCGGCTGAGAAAAAGTCTAACACCTGCAAAAAAGCAGCGTAAAACTCACTAACGCAGCCCCATTGATTCCTATGGGGAAATAAAATTTATGTCTACACCTAACACCCTAACATGAACCCCGAGTCTAAACAGCCCTAATCTTACACTTATTAACCCTAATCTGCTGCCCCCGACATCGCCAACACCTGCATTATATTTATTAACCCTTAATCTGCCGCTCCGGACACCGCCGCCACCTACATTATACTTATAAACCCCTAATCTGCTGCCCCCAACATCGCCGACACCTACATTATATTTATTAACCCCTAATCTGCCGACCCCAATGTGGCCGCAACCTACCAACACTTATTAACCCCTAATCTGCCGCCCCCAACGTTGCCGCCACTATAATAAACATATTAACCCCTAAACCGCCGTACTCCCGCCTCGCAAACATTAGTTAAATATTATTAACCCCTAATCTGCCGTCCTTAACATCGCCGCCACCTACCTAAATTTATTAACCCCTAATCTGCTGCCCCCAACGTCGCCGCCACTATACTAAATGTATTAACCCCTAAACCTAAGTCTAAACCTAACCCTAACACCCCCTAACTTAAATATAACTAAAATAAATCTAGCTAAAAATTCCTATCATTACCTAAATAATTCGGATTGAACTTCAATCGGATTGAACTTCAATCTGATTGGCTGATTGCATCAGCCAATCAGATTTTTTTTCTTCCTTAATTCCGATTGGCTGATAGAATATTATCAGCCAATCGGAATTGAAGGGACGCCATCTTAGATGACATCCCTTAAAGGAACCTTCATTTGTCGGGAAGTCGTCGGTTGAAGAGGATGGCTCTGCGTCGGCTCCGTTGAAGATGGCTCCGCTCCCCTCCGGATGGATGAAGATTGAAGACGCCGCCTGGATGAACACTTCTACCGGATGGAGGACCTCTTCTTTGCCGCTTGGATGAAGACTTCTACCGGATCAAGGACCTCCTCTGCGCACCTTGGATGAAGAATTCGGCTCTGGCTGGGTGAAGACAACTCAAGGTAGGGAGATCTTCAGGGGGTTAGCGATAGGTTTTTTTAAGGGGGGTTTGGGTGGGTTAGAGTAGGGGTATGTGGGTGGTGGGTTGAAATGTTGGGGGGGTATTGTATTTTTATTTTCAGGTAAAAGAGCTGATTACTTTGGGGCAATGCCCTGCAAAAAGCCCTTTTAAGGGCTGGTAAAAGAGCTGATTACTTTGGTAGTTTAGAATAGGGTAGGGAATTTTTTATTTGGGGGGGCTTTTTTATTTTATTAGGGGGCTTAGATTAGGTGTAATTAGTTTAAACTTCTTGTAATTCTTTTTTATTTTTTGTAATTTAGTGTTGTTGTTTTTTTGTATTATAGAATAGTTTATTTTATTGTATTTTAATTTAGCTAATTGTAGGTAATTTATTTAATTTATTTAATGATAGTGTAGTGTTAGGTTTAATTGTAACTTAGGTTAGGATTTATTTTACAGGTAATTTTGTACTTATTTTAACTAGGTAGCTAGGTAGCTATTAAATAGTTATTAACTATTTAATAGCTATTGTACCTAGTTAAAATAAATACAAAGTTGCCTGTAAAATAAATATAAATCCTAAAATAGCTACAATGTAATTATTACATTATTAGGGTTTATTTGATAGGTAAGTATCTAGTTTTAAATAGGATTAATTTAGTTAATTTTAGGAATATTATTTTGTTTCATTTAAATTATATTTAAGTTAGGGGGTGTTAGGGTTAGGCTTAGGTTTAGGGGTTAATAAATTTATTATAGTAGCGGCGACGTTGCGGGCGGGAGATTAGGGGTTAATAATTGTAGGTAGGTGGCGGCGATGTTAGGGAGGGCAGATTAGGGGTTAATACTATTTATTATAGTGTTTGCGAGGCAGGAGTGCGGCGGTTTAGGGGTTAATACATTTATTATAGTGGCGACAAGGTCCGGTCGGCAGATTAGGGGTTAATAAGTGTAGGTAAGGTAGTGGCGACTTTGGGGGGGCAGATTAGTGGTTAATAAATATAATATAGGGGTCGGCGGTGTTAGGGGCAGCAGATTAGGGGTTCATAGGGATAATGTAGGTTGCGGCGGTGTCCGGAGCGGCAGATTAGGGGTTAATAATATAATGCAGGTGTCAGCAATGTCGGGGGCGGCAGATTAGGGGTTAATAAGTGTAAGGTTAGGGGTGTTTAGACTCGGGGTTCATGTTAGGGTGTTAGGTGCAGACTTAGAGAGTGTTTCCCCATAGGAAACAATGGGGATGCGTTAGGAGCTGAACGCTGCTTTTTTGCAGGTGTTAGGTTTTTTTTCAGCCCAAACTGCCCCATTGTTTCCTATGGGGATATCGTGCACAAGCACGTTTTAGCTGCTTACCGCTACTGTAAGCAACGCTGGTATTGAGGGTTGAAGTGGAGCTAAATTAGGCTCAACGCACCCTTTTTTGAGCCTAACGCAGCCCCTCAGACAACTCTAAATACCAGCGTTGTCTTAAGGGTGCGTTGGGGAAAAAAAGCAGCGTTTACCGAAAAAACTCTAAATCTAGGTGTAAGATAGCTACAATGTAACTATTAGTTATATTGTAACTAGCTTAGGGTTTATTTTACAGGTAAGTATTTCGTTTTAAATAGGAATTATTTAGTTATTAATAGTAGGTTTCCAATCAGCCAATAGAATGCGAGCTCAATCCTATTGGCTGTTTGGATCAGCCAATAGGATTGAACTTCAATCCTGTTGACTGATTGCATCAGCCAATAGGATTTTTTCTACCTTAATTCCGATTGGCTGATAGAATTCTATCAGCCAATCGGAATCTAAGGGACGCCATCTTGGATAACGTCACTTAAAGGTACATTCATTCATCTTTAGTCGTCGGATGAAGAGGATGCTCCGCGTCTGATGTCTTGAAGATGGACCCACTCCACGCCGGATGGATGAAGATAGAAGATGCCGTCTGGATGAAGACTTCTGCCCATCTGGAGGACCACTTCGCCTGGCTTGGATGAAGACTTCTAACTATTCTAGCTAGTTAAAATAAATACAAACTTGCCTGTAAAATAAAAATAAACCCTTAGATAGCTACAATGTAACTATCAGTTATATTGTAGCTATCTTAGGGTTTATTTTATAGGTAAGTATTTAGTTTTAAATAGGAATAATTTAGTTAAAGGGACACTGAAATTTTGTCTTTCGTGATTCAGATAGAGCATGCAATTTTAAGCAACTTTCTAATTTATTCCTATTATCAATCGTTCTCTTGATATCTTTATTTGAAAAAGAAGGCATCTAAGCTTTTTTCTTGGTTCAGAACTCTGGACAGCAGTTTTTGATTGGTGGATGAATTTATCCACCAATCAGCAAGGACAACTTAGGTTGTTCACCAAAAATGGGCCACTATCTAAACTTACATTCTTGCATTTCAAATAAAGATACCAAGAGAATAAAGAAAATTTCATAATAGGAGTAAATTAGAAAGTTGGCTAAAATTGCATGCTCTATCTGAATCACGAAAGAAAAAATTTGGGTTCAGTGTCCCTTTAATGATAGTAATTTTATTTAGATTTATTTAAATTATATTTAAGTTAGGGTTAGGGTTAGACTTAGATTTAGGGGTTAATAACTTTAATATAGTGGCGGCGACATTGGGGGCGGCAGATTAGGTGTTAATAAGTGTAGGTAGGTTGCGGCGACATTGGGGGCGGCAGAGTAAGGGTTAATAAATAGTATGTAGGTGTCGGCGATGTTGGAGGCAGCAGATTAGGGGTTAATACATATAATGTAGGTGGTGGCGGTGTCCTGAGCGGCAGATTAGGGGTTAATATATATAATGTAGGTGGCAACAATGTCGGGGGTGGCAGATTAGGGGTTAATAAGTGTAAGATTAGGGGTGTTTAGACTTGGGTTCATGTTAGGGTGTTAGGTGTAGACATAACTTTTATTTCCCCATAGGAATCAATGGGGCTGTGTTAGTGAGTTTTACGCTGCTTTTTTGCAGGTGTTTGACTTTTTCTCAGCCGGCTCTCCCCGTTGATTCCTATGGGGAAATCGTGCACGAGCACGTATGACCAGCTCACCGCTGATTTAAGCAGCACTGGTATAGGAGTGCGGTAATGAGCATAATTTTGCTCAACTCTCACTTCTTGTCTTTTAACAACGGTTTTCTGAAAACTCGTAATACCAGTGCTGCATGTAAGTGAGTAGTGAGGGAAAACTGCTCGTTAGCACCGCACAGCCTCTAACGCAAAACTGATAATCTAGGCCATAGATACATATATGGCGTCCCTTAGATTACGATTGGCGTTCCAATATGGCGTCCCTTAGATTCTGATTGGCGTCCCAATATGGCGTCCCTTAGATTCCGATTGGCTGATGCAATCAGCTAATAGGATTGAGCTCGCATTTTATTGGCTGTTCCAATCAGCCAATAGAATGCAAGCTCAATCCTATTGGCTGATTGGATCAGCCAATAGGATTGAACTTCAATCCTATTGACTGATTGCATCAGCCAATAGGATTTTTTCTACCTTAATTCCGATTGGCTGATAGAATTCTATCAGCCAATTGGAATCTAAGGGACGCCATCTTTGATGACATCACTTAAAGGAATCGTCATTCGTTCCTTTAAGTGATGTAGTTTTTTTAAGGGTGTATTGGGTGGGTTTTATTTTTTAGATTAGGGTTTGGGCCACAAAAGAGCTAACTGCCCTTTTAAGGGCAATGCCCATCCAAATGTCCTTTTCAGGGCAATGGGGAGCTTTGTTTTTTTTAGTTAGTATTTTATTTGGGGGGTTGGTTGTGTGGATGGTGGGTTTTACTGTTGGGGGGGTTGTTTGTATTTTTTTTTACAGTTAAAAGAGCTGATTACTTTGGGGCAATGCCCCGCAAAAGGCCCTTTTAAGGGCTATTGGTAGTTTAGTTTAGGCTAGGGTTTTTTTTATTTTGGGGGGGATTTTTTTATTTTGATAGGGCTATTAGATTAGGTGTAATTAGATTAAATATCTTGTAATTTGTTTATTATTTGCTGTAATTTAGTGTTTGTTTGTTTTTGTACTTTAACTAATTTAATTTATTTAATTGTTGTTAATTTAGTTAATTTATTTAATTATTGTGTAGTGTTAGGTGTTATTGTATCTTAGGTTAGGTTTTATTTTACAGGTACTTTTATTTAATAACTATTCTACCTAGTTAAAATAAATACAAACTTGCCTGTAAAATAAAAATAAACCCTAAAATAGCTACAATGTAACTATTAGTTATATTGTAGCTAGCTTAGGGTTTATTTTACAGGTAAGTATTTAGCTTTAAATAGGAATTATTTAGTTATTAATAGTAGGTTTCCAATCCGCGAATAGAATGCAAGCTCAATCCTATTGGCTGATTGGATCACCCAATAGGATTGGACTTCAATCCTATTGACTGATTGCATCAGCCAATAGGATTTTTTCTACCTTAATTCTGATTGGCTGATAGAATTCTATCAGCCAATCGGAATCTAAGGGACGCCATCTTGGATGACGTCACTTAAAGGTACATTCATTCATCTTTAGTCGTCGGATGAAGAGGATGCTCCGTGTCGGATGTCTTGAAGATGGACCCGCTGCGCGCCGGATGGATAAGGATAGAAGATGCCGTCTGGATGAAAACTTCTGCCCGTCTGGAGGACCATTTCGCCCGGCTTGGATTAAGACTTCTCCCGCTTCGTTGAGGATTTCGGCCTGGCTTGGATGAAGACTTCTCCTGGTAAGTCGATCTTCAGTGGGTTATTGTTAGTTTTTTTTTAAAGGGTGTATTGGTTGGGTTTATTTTTTTAGATTAGGGGTTTGGGCCTGCAAAATAGTTAACTGCCCTTTTAAGGGCAATGCCTGTCCAATGGGGAGCTTAGTTTTTTTTAGATAGTATTTTATTTGGTGGGGTTGGTTGTGTTGGTGGTGGGTTTTACTGTTGGGGGGGTTGTTTGTATTTTTTTTTACAGGTAAAAGAGCTGATTACTTTGGGGCAATGCCCCACAAAAGGCCCTTTTAAGGGCTATTGGTCGTTTAGTTTAGGCTAGGGTTTTTTTATTTGGGGGGGGGGCTTTTTTATTTTGATAGGACTATTAGATTAGATGTAATTAGTTTAAATATCTGTAATTTGTTTATTATTTTCTGTAATTTAGTGGGGTTTTTTTGTACTTTAGCTAATTTAATTTAATTTAGGTAATTGTATTTAATTTAGTTAATTTATTTAATTATAGTGTAGTGTTAGGTGTTAGTGTAACTTAGGTTAGGTTTTATTTTACAGGTACTTTTGTATTTATTTTAGCTAGGTAGTTATTAAATAGTTAATAACTATTTACTAACTATTCTACCTAGTTAAAATAAATACAAACTTGCCTGTAAAATAAAAATAAACCCTAAGATAGCTACAATGTAACTATGAGTTATATTGTAGCTAGCTTAGGGTTTATTTTATAGGTAAGTATTTAGTTTTAAATAGGAATAATTTAGTTAAAGGGACAATGAACCCAAATTTTGTCTTTCGTGATTCAGATAGAGCATGCAATTTTAAGCAACTTTCTAATTTATTCCTATTATCAATCTTTCTTTGTTCTCTTGATATCTGTATTTGAAAAAGAAGGCATCTAAGCTTTTTTCTTGGTTCAGAACTCTGGACAGCAGTTTTTGATTGGTGGATGAATTTATCCACCAATCAGCAAGGACAACCTAGGTTGTTCACCAAAAATGGGCCGGCATCTTACTTACATTCTTGCATTTCAAATAAAGATACCAAGAGAATAAAGAAAATTTGATAATAGGAGTAAATTAGAAAGTTGCCTAAAAATCTGAATCACGAAAGAAAAATTTTGGGTTCAGTGTCCCTTTAATGATAGTACTTTTATTTAGATTTATTTAAATTATATTTAAGTTAGGGGGTGTTAGGGTTAGGGTTAGACTTAGATTTAGGGGTTAATAACTTTAATATAGTGGCAACGACATTGGGGGCGGCAGATTAGGGGTTAATAAGTGTAGGTAGGTTGCGGCGACATTGGGGGTGGCAGATTAGGAGTTAATAAATAGTATGTAGGTGTCAGCGATGTTGGGGGCAGCAGATTAGGGGTTAATACATATAATGTAGGAGGTGGCGGTGTCCTGAGCGGCAGATTAGGGGTTAATAAATATAATGTAGGTGGCGACGATTAATAAGTGTAAGATTAGGGGTGTTTAGACTTGGGTTCATGTTAGGGTGTTAGGTGTAGACATAACTTTTATTTCCCCATAGGAATCAATGGGGCTGCGTTAGTGAGTTTTACGCTGCCTTTTTGCAGGTGTTAGACTTTTTCTCAGCCGGCTCTCCCGTTGATTCCTATGGGGAAATCGTGCACGAGCACGTACGACCAGCTCACCACTGACTTAAGCAGCGCTGGTATTTGAGTGCGGTAATGATCATCATTTTGCTCAATGCTCACTTCTTGTCTTTTAACGACGGTTTTCTGAAAACTTGTAATACCAGTGCTGCATGTAAGTGAGCAGTGAGGGAAAACTGCTCGTTAGCACCGCACAGCCTCTAACGCAAAACTCGTAATCTAGGCCATAGATACATATATTTTATGTATGAGTTTTTTCTGTTGTGGCCACAACACTGATTTTATTCTAAGTCTTTTAGATAACTATATTAAATGGTCAATTTTCATGAACTTTTTGTGATATAATTTTTGATTGATACATACATTTGTTCTATTTATATTCATTGACACATATATACATTTACCGATTACATATATTTCCATCATTACATTTATTGTTTTCATTACTCCTTCAAGCTTGTTTTATAGCGCCACTCTGCCCCCCCATTTTTTGGAAACAACATCAGTACAAAAACTATGTGTTGGCAGCTTCATGAAATGGGTTTCCATAGCAGAGCAGCTATATACAAGCCTTACAGCAACATGTGCAATAGCAAGAATCGACTAGAGTGGTGTAAAGTAGACATGTGCATCGGACATCATTTTAGTTTGGACAAATTCTTCATTCAGAAGTGTCAAAAACCCTTTTATTTGTTTGTTGATGAAATTGTTAAAACAAATGAAATGTCTGTATTAATCCAAAAACAACCACAACCCTATCTCAATAACCTGTACACCATTAAAGGGACAGTCTAGGCCAAAATAAACTTTCATGATTCAGATAGAGCATGTAATTTTAAACAATTTTCCAATTTACTTTTATCACCAATTTTGCTTTGTTCTTTTGGTATTCTTAGTTGAAAGCTTAACCTAGGAGGTTCATATGCTAATATCTTAGACCTTGAAGCCCACCTCTTTCAGATTGCATTTTAACAGTTTTTCACCACTAGAGGGTGTTAGTTCACATATTTCATATAGATAACACTGTGCTCGTGCACGTGAAGTAATCTGGGAGCAGGCACTGATTGGCTAGACTGCAAGTCTGTCAAAAGAACTGAAAAAAGGGTCAGTTTGCAGAGGCTTAGATACAAGATAATCACAGAGGTTAAAAGTATATTAATATAACTGTTTTGGTTATGCAAAACTGGGAAATGGGTAATAAAGGGATTATCTATCTTTTAAAACAATAAAAATTCTGGTGTAGACTGTCCCTTTAAATCGTAACATGCCAAGGCAAACGAAAACACTCACTACCTGTGGTCAGAACTATCTCATAAGCAGAGTTTATGCCCAGTAAGGTCATTAACACAACCCATTAGATATTTACTTCAGGAAGATTCACGAAGGGAGATTAATAAATGGGAAAATAAAGGGCTATACCGAGTAGCGGACTTATTGGTACAGAGCAAAATAATGACATATACCCAACTTAGGGAAAAGGTGGCCCCCTTAGAATTACATTGGTACCTATACCTCCAAATCTCATCCTCACTACAAACTTTTCTCAAATTGGCAAAACCAAACAACAGAACAGTACTGGAGGGGCTATGTGACTCACAAACTAGACCGAAACAAGCTATCTCCAGACTATATCTTGATATACAAAAACTGACACACAAAACCAAAACCTCTTTAATACATAATTGGGAAACTGACCTGGAGGTGACCTTGGACTTAGACACCTGGGATGAAATATTTGCTATAGCCACTAGGGGACTACTTAGTGCAGATCTAAGGGAAAACACCATGAAGACGATTTTTAGATGGTACTTAACGCCCCTTAGAACCTCACACATGTCAAAGACTAGCTCCAGATTGTGTTATAGGGGATGCGGAGCAGTGGGGACATACCGACACATGATGTGGGACTGCCCAAGGGTTAGAGACATATGGCACTCACTTTCACGTATGATTAGTTACCTTCTAGACGAGCAGGTCCACCTTGAAGCAGCACAGGCACTACTACACCAAAAAATTCAAAGATTTAACAAACCAATAAACACCTTCATCAGGATACTTTGCACGGTAGTACGAATAAATATAGCTAAATACTGGAAAATAGGCACACCATCATGGCAGGAGGTTAAAAATAAAATCCAGCACATCTATAGTATGTACGAATCTGCATCTTGGACCTTAGGTACTAAAGAAACAAATGATGAGATTTGGTTCTACTGGAATCTTAGAAATGGCATTGACTACCCCAATTAACAATAATGATTAGCAAGGACAACTGCAGAGTCCAATTATAAGTTGAATAGAAACTGGAAGAGCGTGTAACAATCTAACTATTTCTCGGCATCCGATTGTTTTCTTGTTTTTTTTTAGTTATAATAACGTTATTAAAAAAAAAATTCCTTATGTATGAGTTATACAAAAGTTTTGTCTGAGATGTACTAGTGGAAGAGATATCCTTATGCCAAATGTATTGAGATTGTTTCCTATGCAACAGAAGGACAGTAAAGAGAAAGACTCTCAAAATTGCGATGAGCTCAAGATAATGTATTACCATTGATTATACAGGAGCTCTAGCAGATTGTTGTACACTGCCTTTTAAATTTTGTAATGCTCAATCTTTTGTATTTTTCTTTTTTTTCACTCTGCTGTACATCCGGATTTTTTGTTCTTGCTTCTAATAAAAATAATTTAAACATAAATCGTAACATGCCACGACACCCATTGCAATAAATCCCCTACTCTATTAACTCCTAAATCACCACAGTTTCTATAACAATATAAACCCCTTACACTATTAACCCCTATAAACCGTCACAACCCCCTACACTTTGAACCCTTAAGCCAACACAACTCCATCACAATAAACCCTCTACTCTATTAGCCCTTAAATATCTTCAATCCCCTATTGCAATTTAAACCCCCCCAGCAATTTTTTTGCTGCCGGTTTCCCTGTTTGTAGGGTTGTCCTAGCAGTTCTATTGGATCATTTTAAATTCAATTCTAAAACAGCAAATAGATGGAGCTTAAAAAAAAAATCAGCCACCAGAAAAAAGCCAATTCTATTGCTTGATTTTTCAAATTGTGACGGTTTAGGGGTTAATAGCATAGGGATGTGTACGGGGTTTATTGTGATGGCGTTGTGGCAGTTTAGGCACTTTGATTTCTACCTTTCTGATTGATGGAAGCCACACCAAGTTATTGTTTTGCAAGTCACAAGTGCGTTTTGAGTCTTTGCATACAGGTCTCAAGTCAAGTCCTGAGTCAACACAGGCAAGTCCCATGTCAAGTTTCAGGCAAGTCCAAGTCAAGTTGTCACATTTAAGTTTCAAATTTTATCAAGTCATTAGTGCTCTTTGCCCATTTTAGTGAATTTATACTCATTTATTACCAGGAAGGCTTTTAAAATATGTTTATCACTTCCCAGTTCAGTTTCATGTAAGATTATTTATTTACGCCTAGATTTAGAGTTTGGCGTTAGCCGTCAAAACCAGCGTTAGAGGCTCCTAACGCTGGTTCTGGGCTACCGCTGGTATTTAGAGTCTTGTAGGTAAGGGTCTAACGCTCACTTTGCAGCTGTAACTTTTCCATACCGCAGATCCCCCTACGCCATTTGCGTATCCTATCTTTTCAATGGGATCTTTCTAACGCCGGTATTTAGAGTCTTGGCTGAAGTGAGCGTTAGAAATCTAACGACAAAACTCCAGCCGCAGAAAAAAGTCAGGAGGTAAGAGCTTTCTGGGCAAACGCCGGTTCATAAAGCTCTTAACTACTGTGCTCTAAAGTACACTAACACCCATAAACTACCTATGTACCCCTAAACCGAGGACCCCCACATCGCCGCCACTCTAATAATTTTTTTTAACCCTTAATCTGCCGACCGCACACCGCCGCAACCTACATTATCCCTATGTACCCCTAATCTGCTGCCCCTAACACCGCTGAGCCCTATATTATATTTATTAACCCATAATCTGCCGCCCCCAACGTCGCCGCCACCTACCTACAATTATTAACCCCTAATCTGCCGACCGGACCTCACCGCTACTATAATAAAGTTATTAACCCCTAATCCGCCTCACTCCCGCCTCACTAACCCTATAATAAATAGTATTAACCCCTAATCTGCCCTCCCTAACATCACCGACACCTAACTTCAAGTATTAACCCCTAATCTGCCGACCGGACCTCACCGCTACTATAATAAATGTATTAACCCCTAAAGCTAAGTCTAACCCTAACACTAACACCACCCTAAATTAAATATAATTTAAATCTAACGAAATAAATTAACTCTTATTAAATAAATTATTCCTATTTAAAGCTAAATACCTGTAAAATAAACCCTAATATAGCTACAATATAACGAATAATTATATTGTAGCTATTTTAGGATTTATATTTATTTTACAGGCAACTTTGTATTTATTTTAACCAGGTACAATAGCTATTAAATAGTTATTTACTATTTAATAGCTACCTAGATAAAATAATTACAAAATTACCTGTAAAATAAATCCTAACCTAAGTTACAAATACACCTAACACTACACTATCAATAAATTAATTAAATAAAATACCTACAATTATCTACAATTAAATCTAACACTACACTATCAATAAATTAATTACATGAAATACCTACAAATAAATACAATTAAATAAACTAACTAAAGTACAAAAAATAAAAAAAGCTAAGTTACAAAAAATAAAAAAATAATTTACAAACATTATAAAAAAATTACAACAATTTTAAGCTAATTACACCTACTCTAAGCCCCCTAATAAAATAACAAAGCCCCCCAAAATAAAAAAAATGCCCTACCCTATTCTAAAATTAAAATAGAAAAGCTCTTTTACCTTACCAGCCCTTAAAAGGGCCTTTTGCGGGGCTTGCCCCAAAGAATTCTGCTCTTTTGCCTGTAAAAAAAAACATACAATACCCCCCCCAACATTACAACCCACAACCCACATACCCCTAATCTAACCCAAACCCCCCTTAAATAAACCTAACACTAAGCCCCTGAAGATCTTCCTACCTTATCTTCACCACACCGGGTATCACCGATCCGTCCAGGCTCCGAAATCTTCATCCAAGCCCAAGCGGGGGCTGAAGAGATCCATCATCCGGCTGAAGTCTTTTATCAAGCGGCAAGAAGAAGTCCAGAAGAGGCTCCAAAGTCTTCATCCTATCCGGGCAGAAGAGGAGATCCGGACCGGCAACCATCTTCATCCAAGCGGCATCTTCTATCTTCATCCATCCGATGACGAGCGGCTCCATCTTCAAGACCTCCGGCGCGGATCCATCCTCTTCTTCCGACGTCCTAAGTCCGAATGAAGGTTCCTTTAAATGACGTCATCCAAGATGGCGTCCCTCGAATTCCGATTGGCTGATAGGATTCTATCAGCCAATTGGAATTAAGGTAGGGAAAATCTGATTGGCTGATTGAATCAGCCAATCAGATTGAGCTCGCATTCTATTGGCTGTTCCGATCAGCCAATAGAATGCAAGCTCAATCTGATTGGCTGATTGGATCAGCCAATCGGATTGAACTTGAATCTGATTGGCTGATTCCATCAGCCAATCAGATTTTTCCTACCTTAAGTCCGATTGGCTGATAGAATCGGAATTCGAGGGACGCCATCTTGGATGACGTCATTTAAAGGAACCTTCATTCGGATTTAGAACGTCGGAAGAAGAGGATGGATCCGCGCCGGAGGTCTTGAAGATGGAGCCGCTCGTCATTGGATGGATCCGCGCTGGAGGTCTTGAAGATGGAGCCGCTCGTCATCGGATGGATGAAGATAAAAGATGCCGCTTGGATGAAGATGGTTGCCGGTCCGGATCTCCTCTTCTGCCCGGATAGGATGAAGACTTTGGAGCCTCTTCTGGACTTCTTCTTGCCGCTTGATAGAAGACTTCAGCCGGATGATGGATCTCTTCAGCCCCCGCTTGGGCTTGGATAAAGATTTCGGAGCCTGGATGGATCGATGATACCGGGTGTGGTGAAAATAAGGTAGGAAGATCTTCAGGGGCTTAGTGTTAGGTTTATTTAAGGGGGGTTTGGGTTAGATTAGGGGTATGTGGGTGGTGGGTTGTAATGTTGGGGGGGTATTGTATGGTTTTTTTTTTACAGGCAAAAGAGCAGAATTCTTTGGGGCATGCCCCGCAAAAGGCCCTTTTAAGAGCTGGTAAGGTAAAAGAGCTTTACAATTTTAATTTTAGAATAGGGTAGGGCATTTTTTTATTTTGGGGGGCTTTGTTATTTTATTAGGGTGCTTAGAGTAGGTGTAATTAGCTTAAAATTGTTGTAATATTTTTATTATGTTTGTAATTTATTTTTTTATTTTTTGTAACTTAGCTTTTTTTTATTTTTTGTACTTTAGTTAGTTTATTTATTTGTATTTATTTGTAGGTATTTTATTTAATTAATTTATTGATAGTGTAGTGTTAGGTTTAATTGTAGATAATTGTAGGTATTTTATTTAATTAATTTATTGATAGTGTAGTGTTAGGTTTAATTGTAACTTAGGTTAGGATTTATTTTACAGGTAATTTTGTAATTATTTTATCTAGGTAGCTATTAAATAGTTATTAACTATTTAATAGCTATTGTACCTGGTTAAAATAATTACAATGTTGCCTGTAAAATAAATATTAGTCCTAAAATAGCTACAATATAATTATAATTTATATTGTAGCTATATTAGGGTTTATTTTACAGGTAAGTATTTAGCTTTAAATAGGAATAATTTATTTAATAAGAGTTCATTTATTTAGCTTTAGGGGTTAATAAATTTATTAGAGTAGCGGTGAGGTCCGGTCGGCAGATTAGGGGTTAATACTTGAAGTTAGGTGTCAGCGATGTTAGGGAGGGCAGATTAGGGGTTAATACTATTTATTATAGGGTTAGTGAGGCGGATTAGGGGTTAATACATTTATTATAGTAGCGGTGAGGTCCGGTCGGCAGATTAGGGGTTCATTATTGTAGGTAGCTGGCGGCGACGTTGTGGGGGGCAGATTAGGGGTTAATAAATATAATATAGGGGTCGGCGGTGTTAGGGGCAGCAGATTAGGGGTACATAGGTATAATGTAGGTTGCGGCGGTGTACGGAGCGGAAGATTAGGGGTTAAAAAAAATATGCAGGTGTCAGTGATAGCGGGGACAGCAGATTAAGGGTTAATAAGTGTAAGGTTAGGGGTGTTTAGACTTGGGGTACATGTTAGGGTGTTAGGTGCAGACTTAGGAAGTGTTTCCCCATAGGAAACAATGGGGTTGCGTTAGGAGCTGAACGCTGCTTTTTTGCAGGTGTTAGGGTTTTTTTCAGCTCAAACTGACCCATTGTTTCCTATGGGGGAATCGTGCACAAGCACGTTTTTGAAGCTGGCCGCGTCCGTAAGCACTGCTGGTATTGAGAGTTGCAGTGGCGGTAAATATGCTATACGCTCCCTTTTTGGTGCCTAACGCAGCCCTTCTGTGAACTCTAAATACCAGCGGTATTTAAAAGGTGTGGGGAAAAAAAAGCCAGCGTTAGCTACGCAGGTCGTTACCGACAAAACTCTAAATCTAGCCGATAATATTTTAACTAAGGGCGCTCGTTTATCTCAGTTCAATTTGTCTACCTAGTGATGTGCTTGAAAGTGTGACACAAACTTAAAGGGATACTAAAGCCATTTTTTTTTCATGATTCAGAGTATGCAATTTCTGGATAGCGCTTGCTTATTGGTGGCTGACATTTAGCCACCAATAAGCAAGCATAACCCAGGTCTGAACCAAAAATGGTGCAGCTCCTAAGCTTTACATTCCTGCATTTTAAATAAAGAGATGAAGAGAACGAAGAAAAAATTATAATAGGAGTAAATTAGAAAGTTGCTTAAAAATGCATGTTCTATCTGAATCATTAAAGAAAAAAAATTGGCTTTAGTATCCCTTTAATAAGGACAAGCAGAGACAAAACAGTATTTTATTGGTAACTGAGAGTAACAAATACCAAATCATTTTATAGAAAAATGCATGTGTGTGTAAAAGAGAATGTGTGTGTGAGTGCTAGAACAGTTATTTTGTATATCAAGGAAAACATCATTTATGCTTACCTGATAATTTAATTTATTTCATGGTGGTGAGAGTCCATGATCCATAACTCCTGGAAATTACTCTTCCTGGCCACTAGGAGGAGGCAAAGATTCCCAAACCCCAGGTACTCTGTATAACCCCTATCACCTCACTGGCAACTCAGTCTGATGTATAGGTAAAGAATCAAGAGCAAACAAATAGGAGCAGGGAAAATATATGCGCGTAAGAACAAAACGACACCCGAAAAATACAGGGTGGGGTCTCGTGGATAGAAATTCATTTATCAGGTAAGCATAAATTATGTTTTCTTTCGTACAGATGGCTAGAGTCCACAATCCATTACTCCTTGGAACTAATACCCAAGCATTGGAGTCAACGAATAATGAAACATAATGGGAGGGATTTAAGAAACATATTTTTTCACTGTAAAACTAAATCCACAACTCCAATAAAACTCAAAAAGGACAAAAAACATGCAATGAAAATCTTTCATCCTAAGACAACTACCTTAAGGAAATTCTTAATAAAGGCTACTTCAGAAGAAGCAAAAACAATATATCCAAAATAGTAGAATTTAAGAAAAAAGTAGCTGCCTTGCTAAGTTGGACAACTGAAGCCTCATTCCAAAAAGGCCAAGAAATGACAATCGATCTAAAAAACTAGCAATTTTTGAGGATATCTAAACTGGAGCATAGGTGAAATAATCAGCTGATTAGTAAACATGGTTATTAACCTGCTGTCATTCAAGGTACTCGTGAAAATCGTGCCTCTTGGGGAGGCCATAGGTCATGTTTGAAAACTAGTGATCTAATAGAATGGGCAGTAAACGTTAAAGTGAATGTAAATTTTGATGCTAAAGTGCCTGGTTTTTAAAATTTTTATTAAAAACAGGGGCACTTTAATCAAAATTTACATTTCACTCCTGTTGTGAAAACAAACTTACCTTTTAATCTTCACAGCAGCTCCAGCTACCTCTACCCGTCGCAAAGCCTCTTCCTCTAAAATGAGGAATCCGGCTTCCTCCAATCATGGCATTGAATCAGACACTGATTCCCACGGGGGGGGGGGGGGGGAGCCGTGATTCGAGGATGACCCATCCATGATTTCTAACATCAGAAATGGCTTGCGACGACCGGAGGAAGCTGTAGCAGCTGTCAAGTTTAAAAGGTAAGTTTTTTTTTTCACAACAGGAGTGAAATGTAAATTTTGATGAATTAAAGTGCCCCTGTTTTTAATCAAAATTTTAAAAAACAGGCACTTTAGCATCAAAATTTACATTCACTTTAAGCTGGAGGCTAACCTGCCTCCAAAAAAGCCTTATGGGAAATAAGTCTCAACCAAAAAGACAAAGAAATGGCAGAAGATACTGCACTTTCATTTAACCAGAAAAGAACACAAACAAATTAGAAGTTTGTCTGAAAACTATAGTAGCATCAATAACATACTTTGACTTCTTAACAACAAATTCCTGTCTGATACAGACAGACGATAAAACACTAGGAAAGAAAACAAATCTGATCCTAAGAAGCCGTCTTATCCTAAAATAATAAGATAAGAAAGATCACATAAAAGAGCAGATAACTCAGAAATCTTTTTCCAGCATAAAAAACAGGTAAAAGAAACAAAATCTAATTCATATGACCAAAAAGTGAAGCCTGCAAAACCCTCAAAACCAAAATAATATTCCTAGAAGGAGAAAATTGGTTTAACAATAGACGTAATTCTAGCCAAAGCAAGAAAAAAAGCTATGAATATCTGACAGATTAGCAATCTTCCAAAGGGAAAGAACAGAAAGAGCTGAAATCTGACCCTTCAAATAGAACTGATGGATGAACCCTAATCCAAACCATCCTGCAAATACTGCAAAAAAACTAGGATTTCTAAAAGAATGCCAGTAAAAATCCATGATCCTTATATCAAGAAATAAAGGTCCTCACAAGTGGTTCTCAAACCAAGTGACCTCAAGGTCCAGTAAATTTTAACCAGACATGTCCAGGGCCCTGTAGTGTATATACAGTATGTGTGTATCTATATCTATCCATCTCTATATATATAAATATATACAGTATATAATAATGCATTAGTGTATATGGAGGAAGAAAATATATACAATCATTGGTGTCAATGAGCTAGTATCACTTAACTGAGATGCCGAGGTCCAGTCCTACCTGCTCCTTTACCACGCTGTCCTCCCACTGAACTTCCGCTACATGTGCACAATGTACACGCACATGTGTACTGGCACTCTGAAAGGCCTGCCTAGTATTTCTTATGTGTGGAGTGGCAGGCTTGTCACAGCTTGCAGTGGGGGCATTTAAGGTCATGGCCCACCAGGTGGGCTGTTAAGGCTCGGTACATGGCCGTGGCCCGGATATTGAAAAACCAGGCTCTAAACCTTATAATGAAACTTCTTGAATACAGGCTCACAAACCTGTATCATAGCCTCAATAATAAAATAAGAGAACCATCTCTGCTTAAGAACTATAAATCTCCATGCAATCAGGCTTAGAGATTTGAGACCTGTATGAAAAACCAGACTGTGAGAACAAAAATTTGAAATGCAAAGGAAGAAACCCAAAAAGGGCTACTGGACATCTGATCAAGATTTGCATACAAAAAACTCAGATATCACTAGTTTTCAAACCTGTCCTCAGGTCTCCCTAACAGGCCAGATTTTGAGGAAATGTGAACTAATCAGCTGATTAATAAACATGGTTATTTTACCTGCTCTCAACCAAGGTAATCCTGAAAATCTGGCCTGTTAGGGAGGTCTGAGGACAGGTTTGAAAATGAGTGCTCTTGAATGATTAGGCAACCACCCTGGAAGAAGAACCAGAGGTGGAAAAACATAAGTTAGTCAAAATTACTAAGAAACTACCTAATCTTCCCAACATTGCTTGAGGATCCATGGAAAGTCAAAGAATTAAACAACAGAACATCAGAACGGGGGCGGGGGGGGGGGGGGGCGGAGCTGGCCAGCAATTGGAGAAGAAGTGCTTTTTTGCACCTTTGCATTGATATAGGTCTGTTCTTAATTTTTACCCACCCACTTTGCCTATAAGCGTCCTTGCTCAGAGTGGACTTGATCGCAATCGTATGCGAGAGTGCTCGGCACCTAATCTTCTGGATGCTGCGACTGCTGAATCCTCTTGCAGGTGGTGGTGGTCTGTGTCTGAGTCTGATCTCAGCTAAAGGGAGGATTTCTGGACTGCACCTGGATCACAGTGTTGGTCAGATGCAGCTGTCTTTTCCTAGCAAAGGGACAATATAGTGCAGGAGCAGATAGAAAGTATCACCAACCGCCATCTTCGCTGACCGGGACATATAGCTGTGTAAGTACAGCCATACTTACAACATCAATTGCTCTCCTCTATGCTCTGCAGGTAGTTTGTTAATCATCCTGCATACTGCCACATTCCCACATTATACACATTTCAGAGGGACACTTTGGAACCTTTTTCTTTTTCACTCCTATAAAAAAATTACACACTTCTTCACCTAGATACCAGTTATTACTACTTCATTTACTGGCTGTGGTGCTTTATTGGAGTCATTACTGTTACATCAGACTACCTAGAGATACTACCATGTTAAGTATATTTCTGTTCTTCAAACATATAACACTGGGAACTTTCTCCACCCAGATCTCCTGCTTATTTAATACTTATATGGGTGCTCTCTTTTTGTGCCTCACCTACTTACTTTATGCTGGAATCTATAAGAAGTGTAGAAGGACAGTTACTGTCATTATAATTTTAGTGAACCTTGCTAATTTATCACTTACATCTATTTTCAACACTGACTTTCTCTTGAATTTTAATATAGCACTTAGCTGATAATACGGCTACTTAAAACACCCTTTTTTTCCTGGAGGGCCAACGCATCCACTAGTCCAACTACTTGTATTCTGGCTAAAATTGATTGTTTGGTACACTTTTTTTTATATGTTTTGCATGAAGACTCTCTAGTTCATATATCTACTGAAATGTCTCATTCACAGAGAAAAAAAAATCTAAAGCATCCACTATTGTTAAGAGTACAGTGGTAGATCACTTTGGTACCCTATCTGAGAGCTCCCAATCTACCCCGTAACTATGGAGGGCCTTCACCTTCATCAAGTCCTGAATCTACATCTCTGTTTGAGGTTATTATCCAGGATTTCCAGACTGTGAACCAAGCATCGGTTTCACCCATATTTATTCAAAATTCTTTAAAATCCCCTCTAGAAACATCCTGCATCATTCTCTGAGAAACTTACCTCCACGATTGCAGACTTGAAGAATGACCTTACTTCAACAAATGAGAGATTGGATACTATAGAGCGAAAATAAGAGGATATTGTTGTGGACTAGTCTAATCTCCTAAACTATGCCAGACCAAATATCTGAGTTAGAAGATAAAATGGTAGACCTGGAAAATAGATCCCACCGTATTAACTTGAGAATACGAGGTGTTTATGAGGAAATTTCAAATGCAAATCAGTCCACCACTCACTGGCTAAATTATATGGAGACCTCCGTAGACTGGAGAACTCCAATAAATCAAACCCTGAGCCCCAGATTGCCCAACAGATAGGCCTTATCAGAGAGGAAATAACCAGACGAGAAACCCTAAAAGTACAGGATAATTTACATAGACTCAAGCAATTGTACTATTATAAAGGAAACAGAGCAGATAGACTACTAGCTAATAAACTTTGCAAACGCACGCAACAGAGTAGGATAGCTTTAATCAAAACCCACAATGGAACAGTCCATTCACCCAAATAAATTGGAGCAGCATTTGCCCACTATTACTCTTCCCTATATAATATAGAGACTTCAGAGTCACTAGACAGTGCGAGCCCCGATGACATTGACAAGTTTCTGAAAGGACTGGACCTGCCCACCCTGTAAGAGGAAGCTAGAGGAGACCTAAAGACACAATTCACGGTAGAGGAAGTTAAGGTGGCTGTAGCTAGCCTTGCTCCCCACAAATCCCCAAGTCCGGATGGGTTTACGGTTACTTTCTTCCAAACCCTCAGCCCCATACTGTCTCCGATTCTACTTCGGTTATTCACAAGAGTTGCTGAGAGAGGTAGCTTTGTCCCAGAATTCCTAGAAGCTAAAATCATCACAATACACAAAGAGGGCAAAGACCCTGCGCTATGCTCCAGCTATAGACCCATCTCGCTCATTAATGTTGACGCCAAAATCTATGCCAAAGTACTAGCCAACAGGCTGACTAGCCATCTCCAAACAATCATACACCTAGACTGTAAGGTGTATAATCCCACGGGGGGGTGTCAGCGCAGGTCAAAGCCTGGGGCCTAGTGTACCACCTGAGGCATATGTAGATTATCTGATAAGGGCCCCTTAGAATGACTCAGACCACGCAGCATTATGATCGAAAGCCAATTCTGTTTATTGCACAGTGCAAGCCTTTCTTATAGTGACATACAGGGTTAAGGGGATGACACGTTAGGACCGCGTCATCTTACACAGAGCAATTTACAAGGAAAAACTGGAACATGAGTTTCTCATAACAATATTTACAGAGTCATAACAAACTACCATCTGCAGAGACAACCGAGTGTCTAAAGCCTCTTGTTTACATTATCTTATTCTATCTTACTTCTAGGCATTAGGCCAGGGTACATTGGCAAGGCCGAATAGCTAAAGAAACTCATAACATGCATATAATACTCACTGCATAATACCCCAGTATAATAAAGTCTATTCATTACAAAATGGCTGCGAGGAACAAGATGGCTGCGAAGAACAAGATGGCTGCCATCAGGTTCATATTACCCCTAACATACCATCCTTTTATTCTAACAGAATAACATAAAAATAGACAGGCATAGAAAATTAGTAAAGCCTTATATTATGGTAACAGAACTCTATAAGAATACTAAAGAGAAAAATATTTGCATGTTGTGATATACTTTTATAGGCTAATTGTCACTGCATATAGGTACAGCCCCTCCAATACCTTCCATCTATCTTCCAGCCTTCCCAAAACTACCGGTCTACCAGCACAGAGACCCAACCAGCCCCCCATCTACCCCCAAACAACGCTGCATCGTCTATCTCTCCACCTGCATTGCTAGCACCCCCCCAATATGTCCAACAGTTCCTTTTCCACAGTAAAGCATGACATAGCAACAGCACAACTGTCTCTAGGTGGCCTCTGAATACTTTAAGAAAAGTCTTTGTCCATTTGAGAGCGCTGCACCTTGACACTTTGCTATAATACAGTTCTCCAACAGTTCATTTGCAGTAGGGGTGCTTATCCACGGTTCTTCCGCAGGGAGATACTGGAAATCTGATGGTTTGTTCATGGGGTAGACAAGGCAACCAGTGGATACCCATGGCAAGCAGACACTCGAGTCACAGGGAGTCTAGGAAGCAAACAGAAACAGTACAGGATGAGTACACACCGCAATACAATCACAATTATGTCCAAATAAAATGTCACTTTCATCCTATGTCATTTAAAATCAAACAAAACATGGTTGATATATAATACAAACTAAATACATTGACATTTCTCAGAGAATAATTTACAACTTCTCTATACACTTTTAAATGATACTTCATGAATACTACGCAAGTGAAAACCTGTCAGACTTCCTCAAGGGCCTGAATGTTTATGCCAAAACTTATGCTAAGGCCTGCCCTGTAGTAAGAATGGAAAAAAAGAAAAACAGTCAATGAAAATAAATGAATTTCTTTACAATATCACTTTGAACTTCTAAAAAATAAAAGAACCTTGTGTTGCTTTATTCTGGATGGTTGCTATCTATAATGCTTATAATTCTCCAACCTAAATTCTCTCACACTCCTATATGAGGAAAGCATACAAACAGAACATCATTTAAAACTACAAGCTCTTTTAAAGGTAAACACATCTTTATGGTAAGAATTACTCTCTTTGAAAAACATCAGGAATGACCAAATTCACTTTGCAGATACCATACTAATTAATAAAAGGGAAAAATACCTTTGCTTTCATAAACTATAATTAGGCTATTCCCTGTAACATTTCTCTGTATATTTACTATAAACTTCTAGCTTAGACGTGTCCTCCTTATGTTCTAAAGGGTGAAGGGTCTAAAATATTATGCTATGTTGCAGCATTTTCCTTGAACATATTTTCTTATACTCAGTGGGCCATTCAATAGGGTACAATACTGCAAAGTTCACAGTTACACTTATCTAAAGGGTTACTATGTTAAGCACATAAACTACAATGTGCACTAATACCAATGAAGCATATGATTTCTTATACCCAATATGATCAATAAAAATAAAACAAATACAAGAGAATACAAAACAAGCAATATAAGGAATGGAGTTAAAACAATACTCCCCTAATTTAATTGGTTGACCCTGTAACAGCATAACAGGTCCTCCATATCGAGCGGTAAGGCACAGTCCAGAGAAGGATAGTCTTTATGTCCTGAAGACACACATCAGAGGAAACAGTCATGGATTACCCAGAGTCCAGTTCTGGGGCTGGTACCAGCATGCAAAGCAAAGAATGGATCCAAAGATAGTTCAGTAACTTTTTTTACTGCAGTATGATGGTTAAAACAAGCTTGACAAAAGGTCTTTCATCTGTATCTTTTCTTTCTTTAAAGGTTTACTTGCTTTCAATCTTTAATCTTTTGAAGAGTGCACTTATGGAATTTTGCCTATACAGATTTTACCTAAATATGGAAACTCAAAAATAATTCAGTTAGTGTGTTTCAATCTCTGAAGACAGCATACTCTCATCCTGCAAATACAAATATAGTGTTAAGAACCACGTAGAAAAATAAAACATTTTAGGCATGTGAAATTAACACAATAACATTGTACGAGGAGATTCAAAACGTTTTAGGTTCACCTCCTAAAAGCAATCACCCCCATTACTCAAAGATATTCATCAATACTCATCAATACTTCCCCCATGTTTGCGTGAAACATCTCATGTGACACGCAAACACAAGATAACAAGAAACTAAACGATAAATCATGCACTCCACTCATGCAGAGACAATTCTCAATAGCAAGCAAAATGAAATACACTTCACAATTCAATATGCTGTCCACAAAAGAGAAAAACATAACAAACAATGAAAACCAATCGTTCTTGTCTTACACAAAACGAAACATTAGCTGCTGACACAAATTTCAAACAACCACAATTAACTTAGAATGCAACACATATTCTGACATTCGCTGAAATGCAACACACTCAGAACATGACAAACAATTAAAAACATCCACTATGTACAAAACGTTAATATCACACAAAGAAAGCAATCACAGCAGATGCCCAAGAAACTTAAGTTGCAGATTGCACAAATAAAATTGCGCTTATTTGGGAAAGATCAGATAACCACAGTAGCCACTGTTAAAGGGACATTCTAGGATAAATGAAAATTCATTATTCAGATAGGACTTTTAATTTTAACCAACCTTCCTAGAGTAAACCAAACATAGGTAGGCTTATATGCTAATTTTTTAAACCTTTGAGGACTGCCTCTTATCACAGGCTGTATAAATCTCATTACAAGACCAAGAGACAGAATACACGTAAGCCATATAAATAAAACCAAAACTGTGATCAGATAAATTAGCTAGTTATATAAATGCAGTAGAATCAGATAAACTGTGCATCATTTGTTTTAGGGGTGTTTATTTCTAGACACCTTATAGACCACGGCTTAACTGTTAAGCAGCAATCAAAGTCATTGCAATAATAGTGGTAGACTAGTTAATAACCAAATAACTATATATTTTAAAGTGTCACTGAAATCACTTCATTAAATAATATCTCATTTATTTATTGAACGCAGTGGGGGTTATTTTAAATAACAAAGAGTTATATCTGTGAGATACAGTTTGACAGCCACAGAAATAAAATTATCATTTTTTAAGCTATATTCTATGACAGAATATAATATAAATACTTGTTTCTTTGTAGTGAGCAATTTATAGGTATCATTTTTTATAACATAGAACACCAGTACTGCCGCTTTAAATGTACAGTGCAAATTGTTCTCTCTGTAACAAAGCCAAACACAAGAGAGAAACTTCTTTTCTTTTTTTTTTTTAAGAAAACCAAAACATGCACAGTGTTATCAGTCTTTCTCAAGGATAGTGAGGCAAGCTCAAAGTTTCATTTCTACTTAAAGGAGAAACACTGTTTACTGCTTAAAAATATAAAATTCACACTAAAACTTGATAAATGCTAATTAGTTTAACCACAACAAAATTATTGGATTGAACGTTGTATATAATTTGATATTCCCCATTCTGCAGCTCTCCAGCCAAATATAACAACCGCATATAACACAAAAAAAAAATAAAAAAATAAGCTTTCTGAAAAAGAAATACTAATACAATTTCCCCTTTAAATTAATCCCAATGATCCTTATAATAAAAAAATGTATACTGACGTTCATTAAATAGCCTAAACAAGCATAAGCAGCATAAGAACGCACTCACAGTGGGATGCAGGCTAATTAAAGGGACATTTCAACCAAACTAAAAATAATCTTTAATTGAAACTGCTAACACAGTGAAATGTACTAGTGTTAGGCTTACAGTAAACCTCATCGTCTTTTATGTAAATATTCCCTTAAATTCTCAGATGTTATACCAGTTTTCCTGTATCCCTTTAAATATTTTCTCTCCTGTTTTTTCTCGTTTTTTTTTTTTTCTGTCCGCTAGTCTCACGGATCCCTACACTAAAATTGTAGACAACTTATCACTTCAGTTTGCATTACAGAGAGAATTAAGTTATACTGCAAAAAGAAATATCTTCTATCTGAACAGCAGATTTAAAATAAATATATACAAAGAAAGGTCTCTTAAAATATATTTAGCAAACTACTAATACAGTGTTATTGCACTGGTTCTTTAAATAATAAAATGACAATTTTCTATTGCTCCGTCTACGCACTGAGCTCTGATTTTACAGACAAATATAAGATAATGCGATATTCTTATTATCTAAAATGCAACCCATTGCAATCAACTGTGTTTTGAAAGCATAAAATTGACAATACATTAATAGCAACACCTTGTCACAGTGGACTGTCCCTTTAAGGACTAACCATTCATCACGCAAATTACATATGTATATCCTAACCATAATTTAGGCTGCTTGTATGATTTACCACACAAATTTCACCTCTGTACTGTAGCATGACCTGCAGATTAATTTACTTGCAACAAAAACGGACGCCCTTTTAGAAAAACTTTCAATTACAGCCTATAAATATATTTCATTGTGTGCACCCACGCCGTGCACAGACCTTACAAATACAACATACGTTAACCCATTAATCATACCAGAAACAATTTCATATTTACCAGAGCGTGACAAAAAATCACACACCATCGCACTTTGAAAGCCGTTACTTCACTTGCAAAAACAATATCATATCCTTACATGCCGCCACACAATTATCACTTAAAACTAAAACTGCACATGAATAACACATACTTAAAACATGCTGGTGACTTTAAAATACAGGTATATAAAATAACATTACAAAATATCTTCTAAAAACGTCTGATTTCCCAGCAGAGAAACAGAAGGAAACATTATTAGGATACAGACACACAAGTTCATTTCATCTCGCATACCAAAGATTCACTCCCTTTTTTCCTTTCTCAGAAAAGCATCTATTTCATAGCGTACGACATACATATATATATATATATATATATATATATATATATATATATATATAAAAAAAAACACTAGATTAACTTTTCACCATGTCCACAATGTATTTTTTTTTTTTCTTTCCGATTCCACGCAAAATGGCCATTTTTTTTCCTGGAGTGGGATAATCATTTTCAAATAATACATTCTGTTTTTGGTTTAAAGCAAATCTGTTACACTCATACCACAGTGAGAACCTACAGACCATCACACATTATGCATCTCAATATACAAAATTTCATTTTTGTTACTGCAAGCAAACAAAAAAAATCTTACAAACGGAGCTGCTGTAGCAGGTTTCTTTCCTCTTTTTTTTTTCTTCTGAGCTATGTGCGCGCTCAGTGGTGGCCCCCCTTCTTTGCCTGCTACATTCTTTAACACAGAGATTTCTCTATTTATCAAACAGCAGTACTTACTGACAGTGTTTTAAAAAAATATTTCTGTCTTTTGCAGAAACTATTAACTCTTCTTTTTCTTTTACCTTATACATGTAATTTTCTCTGTGCAATCTTATCTATGAGCAGTTCCCCTTTCTCAATACAATAATAGCCACAATAATAACATGCACAGCCACTTAATATTTTCTACGCATAGCATCATTTTATATAGCAGCAAAAGCAAGCATCAGATATCAACATGAGCTTCAGGTGGGTAGCAAAACTCTATTATGGGAATGAATATGGGAAACTTCAACACACGTGAGACTTACTCACTTCACTGCCAAGTTCGCCCGGAGTAGCTTATCTTAAAAGCTCCCCGTCAACTGGCATACATATATTACTTGCACGCTTATCACCGACAGGACTCACAATACCTGTTGTGTCCCAGCACAGGACTGATTACCTGTCTGGAGGGGTATCACAACTGCCGGCAGGACTATAACCTCCGCAAACCTGTGCTTCAACCACAGGAACCCCTTTAACCTTATATCATTATCATATATTACACCTTTTTTAAAAAAAACAAAAAAAAAAACACAAACAACTAAATTTAGGTTCAGATTCACAGAAGGAAAGCATGGTAAAAGCACTCATACTTACGCACTGCGAATCCCACAAACTGCCACCAAGAATTGTAAGGTGTATAATCCCACGGGGGGGGTGTCAGCGCAGACCAAAGCCTGGGGCCTAGTGTACCACCTGAGGCATATGTAGATTATCTGATAAGGGCCCCTTAGAATGACTCAGACCACACAGCATTATGATCGAAAACCAATTCTGTTTATTGCACAGTGCAAGCCTTTCTTATAGTGACATACAGGGTTAAGGGGATGACACGTTAGGACCGCGTAATCTTACACAGTTATACAGAGCAATTTACAAGGAAAAACTGGAACATGAGTTTCTCATAACAATATTTACAGAGTCATAACAAACTACCATCTGCAGAGACAACCGAGTGTCTAAAGCCTCTTGTTTACATTATCTTATTCTATCTTACTTCTAGGCATTAGGCCAGGGTACATTGGCAAGGCCGAATAGCTAAAGAAACTCATAACATGCATATAATTCTCACTGCATAATACCCCAGTATAATAAAGTCTATTCATTACAAAATGGCTGCGAGGAACAAGATGGCTGCGAAGAACAAGATGGCTGCCATCAGGTTCATATTACCCCTAACATAGACCAAGTAGGATTCGTCCTAAATAGGCAAGGCTCAGACAACACTCAACGCCTGTTAAACACATATGCTGAGACGGCGGACCTGGGTCTCCCCATGCTCACCCTGTCACTGGATGCCGAAAAGGCGTTTGACAGGGTGAGATGGGAATATCTATTCCAAACCCTTACAGCATTCGGTATCCCAGACAACTACAGTAGAGCGGTTAAGGCACTGTATTCATCCCCTACAGCAGTGGTGAGAGGCCTGGGGTTCTTTTCTCCCAAAGTGAAGATATACAATAGCACTAGACAGGGTTGCCCCTTATCCCCGCTACTGTTTGTTCTAGCGATAGAGCCCCTAGGAGCAGCCATCAGGAAATGTCCCAATATACAGGGACTTCAACTACATGACACTGTCCAGAAATTAGCCCTATTTGCGGACAAACTCACTGAGCCCTTAGATTCCCTCCCTCCTCTACTACACCTACTAAACAGGTTTGGGGAACTCTCTTACTACAAGATTAATGTCAGTAAAACAGAAGCATATTCAATCCTTTACTCTTTCAATTGGTCCACAAAAGGAATACTGCATTTGGGAGTATTCCTCTCTCACACAAAATCTATTACTATTAAAGAAAACTATGAGACCTTGCTAAAAAAGATTAACTTAGAACTTAATTCTAAGAGATATAGTGAGATATTGTGGATGGGTAGAGTAACAGCCTTTAAGATGATGATACTTCCCAAACTTACTTACTTATTCTAATGTGTCCCCATCCCGATCCTCACATCCTTAATTCGGAAATTCCAGACCCTATTCAATTCCTATACCTGGAACAACAAAAGACCCAGAGTAGCCGCCCATATCCTCCAGGCTCCCATCGAAAAGGGAGGCTTGGGCCTACCAAACATAAGGAAATACCATGAGGCAGCAATGATCACCCATGCCTCGGCGTGGGGAAAAGAACTTCCCCCGACTAGATGGAGGGAATTAGAACAGGCTTCGTTGCCAGCATATGTCAACCTTGAGGACCTCCTCTGGTTACCCCCGCATTGGCAATCAAAAATCCATATTTCCAACAATATAATCAAGGGATGTCAGGTGCACTGGATAAAATTGCGGCATAATAAGTATATTGCAACACATCCCTCACCCATACATTCCATACGAGGCCTACTCCTAGGACTACCGGACATTCATCTTAGTACATGGTCCAATACAGGTATAGTTTCCTTAAAAGACTTCTTGGAAGGTGAATCATGTGATCTCACCCCTTGGGATTTACGATGGGAAACAAATCTCCAACTATATAAACCCCTATCGGTACACTATAAATGTTTACTTGAGGAATTCATTTCACTCAAAAAAATACATATGGAGGCTTGGGAAAGAGATCTGCAACTCACATATACATCGGAGGAGTGGGTCAGGGCAATAGCCCTCACCAAACAAGCTACTCACTGTGTCACCCTCTATGAGCTATACTTTAAAATAATCACGAGATGGCACATAGTGCCTACAAAATTACAGAAACTCTTCTCAGAACACTCCCCTATGTTTTGGAGAGAATGTGGTGAAACTGGTACTCCACTTCACGTCTGGTGGACCTGCCCAAAACTAGACAGTCTTTGGAGCAAAGTTGAAAAGATTTGTAAAGATCTGGAACTACTAGATACGCTAACCCCGGCCCTTGCAATATTACATCTCAGAATAGGAAAACTCCCCAAACCCAAACAAAACTTGCTCTTGTGCATCCTCACTTCCACTAAACTACTTGTCGCAAGAAACTGGAAAAAAAAACAACCTCCTAGATGGCAGGGTGTAATAGATAGTGTAAATCATATCAAAAACATGGAAAACTATGTCTTTAGAGAGTGTAGACGACTGACTGACTACTGTTTAATATGGGAATCTTTCTGGGCGCATAAAACTTAACTAGCCAGGCTAGCCAATTAAATTGCAGGAGTAACCTTAGAAGCTGATTTCTCTGCTCCTTACACCCTCCACTCCCTAACTCTTAGTACCTTCCCTATGAACTATCCTACTAACCCCCACACACAAATATGCCAGGTGCGGAGACTACTAGATGAATAATGCAGCCTCTCTGACCAATACACCTAATAGAATGAGACTACTTATCCATTACTCACCCCTACTAGGAATTACAATGAAAGATTAGCTAGATACCCTAGCTGACTACACCACCAACTCAAAGGTCGCCTCATATTTGTCTTTTATACGGAAAATAGAAGGACTAGAGTAGTCTGTATGTAATTACGAAGGTGACCTCTGTAAAAACGAGGTTTTAGAAAGCTGCTGTACAGTTTGAACTTATTAAAGAAGAGTCTTTGTTCTGATGCAAAAAAAAAAAAAAGAAATTTCAAATGCAGATCTCATTCCATTCTTGACAGAACTTTTCACTCATTTGGCTACCCAGAATCTGATATGGAAAACCTCGTAGACAGGGCTCATAGATCACTGAGACCTCAAGTTTTACCCTCTGACCAGCCCAGAGACGTAATTGTTAGATTACATTTCTACACCTACAAAGAATGTTTACAGAAAGTTATTCTGCGTAAACCTAATATCCCTAAGAAGTTTACTCAATTAAATAGAAAAGGGAGTAAATTAAAGTCACCCCCCCATATATGACTCAATATTGAACACACTTGTATAAATCCATGGGGCAGAAGTTTATTGTTATTCAGTTAATTAACTGTTATAATGTTCTATTTACCTGTATATTCCTACCCCTCCCCCTTTATTTTTCTCTTTGCACTCAAAATTATACATTCTGCCCCTTTCACTTTATACTGCATACAGACATATGCTAAGCACCGGGCAATGTCTATACCACACAATAAACTGTCCCATGCTTGTCACCTTTCTAAAGTCAATATAACATGGAATATGGACAGTACCCACTACTTGTCACCTTCCTCATTATCACCCCTTTGTGGTCATTTTAATGTGTGGTATACCTCTGTATGCAGTATAACTCTGTATTGCCACATGCATGTTAGCTGTCTGGTTAATGCACTCTGCCAGAGGTCAGTGCCACCAGACTACTCACCATGAGATGAATCCCACAGCCCCATATCTTGTAAAGTGAAAGGGGCAGAATGAGGACAATCAGCACAGATCCATAGTAAACCAGAGACAGGTAAACACTGACAGCTAAAGGCTGCTCTCACATTGCTCACTGCTGTCTGTGTGTGTAACTCGTGTTCTCATTCAGGGCTAAGGTAGGAGTTACTGACAGTCTCTGTCAGCCAACCATCACAAAGGATCAGCCTGAGTGAAAGGAGTGTGAGCAGCCCTGTAACTTCTGGGCTGTCAGACTGACAATAGTGTTAGTGCCAGGAAACATCCTGCTCTGCCGCTTCTGCTCTAATGACTCCTGGGATTTATGCTTGTAATGCATGATGATGTTTTATATGTACTTTTTGTGAGTGTGTCCATTCTATCTAGCTAATCTAGCTATACTCCAAAAATCCCAGGGAGATTTCACACTTCCAGGTGCTGCTTGGATTCTGGGAAACACTCGGTGCAAAAGGGGAAGCAATACCTTACCAGCTAGTGTAGCACTGTGACATAACTCAGAAACTTTTTCCCCCCCTGAGGATACAAGTTGATGTAAATTACATAGATAAGGCAGAGTGGTGCAGGGGAATTTTCAGCATGACTACACAATAAGGTATGGTTGTTACAATTTCTTCTGCTGGCGTCCTGCTGGTTTGTGATCATTGCTATTCAATACCTTTTCGGGGACATCTAGTAACAGGAAACATAAAACAGTGGCCATGTTTTTGTCCAACACCGGTCACAGAGCAGTTCCTACTTCTGCATAGGATTGTAATAGGTATGTATCTTTATATGATAATAAGCTTATACTTCACATAACTATTAGAAATTTATATTTTAGAAAATTATATTTTTGTTCCTGCTTCAAAAGGCCCACTGCATTGCGCATGTGCCAAACAATGGGAACGCGGAAGATCGCAAAGTTACTGTGATCACTGGCAGAAGAGGAAGGGAGGAAGATGGGAGAGGAGGGGGCTGGTGGCCATTTCAAAATGGCAGAGGGACATGTAGTAAATAATTTTACTTGAAAACTATATATTTAGCGAAATTGGGCTACAGTTTAAACTATTTATCCTATTAAACCTTATCTGTATGAGTAAAAACATTTTTTGGGTTGTCTTGCCCTTTAAGTACTATAGAAAAGAAAAAAAAAAAGTTATTTCCTATATTGGACTGATTACTGTTGTGGTAACTGTTTCTACGTTCACTGTACATTATCCAAGGTTCCCAAATTGTAAGGAATTCTTCTCGCTTATCAAGTACTATCGAAAGTAATACTTGTTAAATCATAATAATGTTTCACTTTAAATTCAATTCGGGATAGAAGATTTTCAATATTTTGCTATAAAATTTCAGGAAATTGTACAAATTGTTTGCACTAATTTAAGGTGTGAATGAAGGATCACTTTAAGCAGATGATGTAATAAAGCTATCTGAGGTGTAAGAATTATATCTTTCTCCAAGATTGTACTGAGCAACCTAGACAAATTATCTCAAGGTATCTTTATTAAGGGGACAGTCCCACCACATATGAAGGTAGGTGCCACGCTCACCACAGCCCCTAAAACAATTGAGTTTGGGCAGTGGAGTTTGTGATTTCAGTCTGTCAGGGGTCCTATACCACCTAAATGTTACTTTAACAATATTTTCTTGCAGGTTAACATCTAGGGGGGCATATTTATCAAGCCCCTTGTCTAAAGACCACTGCTCCATAACTGCTCTGAGGTGGCGGACAGAAATCGACCCGATCAAATAAGATCAGGTTGATCGACACCCCCTACGCACGGACGATTGGCCGCGAATCTGCAGGGGGTAGCATTGCACCAACAGTTCACAAGAACTGCTGGTGCAATGATAAATGCTGACAGTGTATGCTGTCAGCATTTATCGATGTGCAGCGGACATGATACGCTACTTTGTATCATGTCCGCTCGCACATTGTTAAATATGCCCAATATAGTAAAAGACATCCCTTTTTTAACCAGAGCGGCCCATGTTTCCGCTGAGTGCTCTAAATTTAAATCTGAATCCCTTCTATCCGTATAGTGTAATTTGGAATACCCATGGGGTGAATCCAGTAGGAGGTATAGACCAGCAATGGCACCTTTGACTCTTGATTTTGCTAAGCAAAAATAATCCAAAAAGGATAAAGTAATATTTTCTTTGTTACCAATAATCAATTTAACTCTTGAGCGCAATTGAAAGTATTGGAACCATTTTGAGGAGTCTGAGTGGCCCAAATCACAATATTGGCTATAAGTAAGAAGCCCTTGATCTTTAAGTACATCTGCAATTCGATATAATTTGCCCATATTTTTGGGTCGCTAGATCTATTGAAACATCAAAAGTAATTAAGGGGGTCGCATTAGAGAAATTCTCCTTAATATAACATTTTTTAGTTAAAACTTCGCATATAAATATTGAATTCTGAATGGAAATAAATGGTTTGTAATTAGGAGGTCTATTAGAAGTCCGGGACCAAAGAATCTTATCTATTGGATGAAAATTAAAAAGGTCTTTCCCCCCTACACATAATCATGGTGGTTGTGAGTGTCTCTAACAATGTTAAGGGACTTAATTCCTTCACAAAGCTCAGTCTTTTATTTTACTCCCTCAAACATTTACAGGCCAAGGTGGCCTTTTTGCAGGAGACCCACTGGTTGGCCAGGGATCCACCACTGTTAAGATCTTCTTTATTTCCAGTAGTTGAGACGGCATCAAATATAAAAAAAATCGAGGGGTATTTGTCCCCAGGCGTGAGGTGAAGGACAACACGGTCAGGGCCCTCAACTTAATTCAATATATGCAAGATAAGGAGGTCCCAGGGATCCTTCTGTCAATAGATGCCGAAAAGGCCTTTGACCGTGTTGGCTGGGATTTCCTTAAAGCCACTTTAACTAAACTGGGTCTAGGACCTAAGATCATTAACAGAATATTTGCCTTATATTCCCACCCCAATGCAAAATTACTTATCAATGGCACACTATCCAATACATTCAACATAACCAACGGCACAAGGCAAGGCTGCCCCCTATCTCCCTTATTGTTCGCCTGCTTCATAGAAACTTTGGCCACAAAAATCAGACAAAACCCCTCGATTAGCGGAATACAAGTAGGGACACAAACATACGTAATGTCTCTGTTTGCCGACGACATTTTATTCACGTTAACAAACCCTGACTCCTCAATAACCCCCCTCTTACAGGAATTTCAAACCTTCCAGTCACTATCCAACTTTTCTATAAATGTATCCAAATCCAAAGCCTTAAATATTAACTTAACCAGCACAGCTCTAGCAAATATTAAAACTCTAATGCCATTTACGTGGCGAACCCACTCCCTACACTACTTAGGAATACAACTAACAACTTCTATCGAACAAACCTATATACAAAACTACATACCAATACAAAAAGCAATTATCAGGGATCTATCATCCTGGCTCTCTAAATAGCTCTCCTGGCTGGGCAAAATAAATGTTCTAAAAATGAATATATTCCCACGACTACTATATATATTGCAGGCCCTACCAATCCCGATCCCTAAAAACTACATTCCCACTTTACAGAAAGCTTTTAGCGACTTTGTTTGGCGTCCCCCCCCCCCCAGGATAAATAAAAACATTATGCAAACTCCAATACTCCAAGGAGGACTAGGCATACCTAACATATCAAAGTACCGACAAGCCATATTCTTGCAAAGGATAGTTGACTGGTGCATACACTACGAACATAAAAGATGGGTTCAATTAGAACATTCATTATCAAATAATCCACACCTAGGAAAACAGTGCTGGAATCTCGACAAACCGACTACAAAGCTTAATTATAATTCACACCTGATTGCAGAAACATATAAAATATGGGAAATCACAATAGCTACACACCCCTATATATCATCCAAACCCTCTCCACTAACCTCAATCATAGATAATGGCCAATTCATACTAGGAACACCTCCAATAAAAGATACCCCAGGTTCATACTATAGGGATATCCCCATTCACTATATCATATCAAATGAAAAATTATTACCGCAAGCGGACTTGATTAACAAGGGATATTCTCTTTTCCAAAATTGGTTCCAATATGCCTGTGTCCATCACTTCATAACAACACATGAACACTCTAGAAACATGGTCCGACCACTAACCAACTTTGAGCAACTCTGCATAAGGACTCCTCCAATATCACATACTCTTGCACTAATTTATAGAATATTAACACAAAACTCTCCTGGCCAAACCCCTCCCTTCCTAGAAAAATGGGAAGACGAACTAGGTATAACAATCTTACCCCAAACCAGTACATTAATTTTCCAAAATATCACAAAAACTTCAATCTCACTCTCCATACAGGAAATCAACTTAAAAATCTTACACAGATGGTATCTTTCCCCAACTAAATTACACCGATTATACCGCAACACATCCAAGCAATGTTGGAGATGCGGACATAGCTGCGGTAACTTGGCTCACATGTGGTGGTGGTGCAACGCGGTCCAAAACTACTGGAGAGACATAATTGGAGAAATAGAAAAAGTTCTAGATACCCAATTCCCTCTAGACCCCACAATCTGGTTACTAAGTAGACCTCCCAACATTAAACAGAAACATTGCCTCAAACTTTTTTACATCATGACTAATAGTGCTAGATACCTATTAGCTAGAAATTGGAGAAGCAAAGAGGTCCCCTCCACATTGCTATGGACTAAGAGAGTCTCAGAATTCCTTGACCTAGAAGAGTTTTACTTTGTTAAATATGCCAAAATGGAGGTATACTATGGGAACACTACCTTAAATTGTAACACCCTACACTAAACACGCTTAAACAAAACGAACCATAACATTGTTGCCTATTTGCACCCTAAAAGCATACACAAGGTGGGAAATACAAATACATCGCCAAATCCATGAAACCCTAGTTGTCTAAACAGAATCCTAAACGAGTCAACCTGTCTTAACTAAAGGAAAAGTAGTTGACAACTACCTCACCAAGTACAGCAACACCACCTCCTCATTCTTTTCCCCATTCCTCTCTTCCTATCACTTTCCTTAACCCCTTCCCTATAGTTTATCTAAATTGTTTACACTACTCTCTATAAAACTGAGGTTTACTAGACGAGATCCATGAGTGGTCTCTTATACTCTGAAGGAGCCTAATATCGTTCTATGGAGATTAAGGGATCCAAAAGAGACCCCTTGCGATCACCAGAAGGCTTTAAGACTGTAAGGCACGTTAAACTCTGTTAAGATTGTATTCTGATACTGTTTTGTTTATATTTTATCTTGATCTCAAGAATTCTGTAAGCCTTTTTCAAACCTCAATAAAAATATATAAAAAAAAAATAAATAAATCGAGGGGTACAGCTATTCTTATACACAGGGATATTGCATATGAAAATATTTTAATAGACTCTGATTCTCAGGGACTTCTACTGTTGGCAGGAGACTTTAATATGACCATAGACCCTAACTTAGATTCCTAAGAGTCAAGATCCACCTTAGATACAGTACATCTAAAAAAAATGTTTTCCTTATTAGACCAGTCAAAATTGTTTGATGTATGGTGCTCTCTCCACTCCACTGCCAAACACTATTACCTATTACTACCAGGTTCATGACTCCTCTTTCAGGATAGATTTTTTTTCTTCTGTAACCCCTGGCTCCTAGATAAAATGAAAGGTTCAGGTATAAGAGATTGTACTTGGTCAGATCATTGTCCGCTCGCCATTCAACTACCAGGGTTATCTTTATTAGCCACTAGACCTCCATGACGTTTGTTAGATTCTTTGCTTATAATTCCAGGCTTAAAAGATACCATCACTTACAACTTAATGACACAGGGGATGTCAATGACTTTTGTTCGTTGAAGGCTTTCCTTAGGGGACTTTTCATTAAAACTCAAAATCAAACACATAACCGCTCTACTTCTTCCTTGGCAAAGTTAAATCAAAATCTTCGCTCTCTTTTAGCTAAACACAAGGCGACTTTAGACCCCTAACTCTTACCATGCATAACATCAGTTAGACAATCCCTTTAAATTTTGGAAAATCAGAGAGTGCAGGATAACCTTAGGGAATATAGACACCTTTTCTTCTCCAAAAGCAACAAACCAGACTATTTACTAACCAGATGGCTACAAGAACGAACCACTCAGGCATAGATTCCTTATTTACGGGCCAAGGGAAATTCTTAATTAAAACAGTGTAAATCCCCAGGCCCCGAATGATACTGTAACATATGCCTGCCTGATATCACTGTCCCTTTAAGACTGCCTTCCCTGCTACTGACAATTATACTGTTTGGGCAGTATATGCATTCAACTTACCTGCCTAATTAATCATTCATGAACCTGATTCCCTCAGCCTCTTTTTAAACCATCTCAGGCCTAATGTGCATTGCATTAGCTTTAAATTTAGTTCCAGAACAACAGAGGTATGTGACTGTTCCAGCATGGATTTTACCAGCATATTCAATCTACAGCCTTTCCTTTTAGCTATGCTTAAAATCATCTAATCACAAGTATCCATATAAATCAATTTTGTTTCCTGGACACTGCTACTTAAACTCTGAACTTATTCTAAATTACAAGTATGCATTTGGTTATAATCACTCTCTAATTACTACAACAGCATCTTACTCAGAACTTTATAACTATTCTCTGCTACAAGTTGTCATAGCTGAAATATCCTCCTCCAAATATTTTAATATATTCAGAACTCTGCATCTATGTGTTCAGTTAAACAGCTTTCCTATGATTCTCCAATATATGCACAAACAGTATTTAATGCCTTAACCTTGCAACTTGTCTATCACCTGTGCTGCTCTGCTCATTACTGACATACAGCTCTATATAATATTATGTACTGTGAACCTGCAACAAACCTTAGTTTGCATCTATGAGTCAATCTTCTACCAGTTTACTCTGAAGCCTGAACATCTTACATTGCTATATTTTCCCACTCATCAATCCTGCAGCTACTCCTATTAACTATGTCACAGTATCAATTTATGTTTTCATTGAAGCCAGAATATATTGTATACATATGTTTCACCCTCCATGAATTCTACAATAACTTCTTGCAACTATGAATCACAGAATATCATCTATCCATGTCCAGAATACTCTTCCCCGGGTCAGGGGTCGGTGTCTCCAATTCCCTACCACTGCCCAGAGGGTCTCTGTCCTGAGCGCATTTACACCCGAACATGACAGATACACAGATATTTTTTATAAAACCTTTTTAATCCAACTAGTTTCACTGTAATTGAGTGTTTTCAAACTAGCTGGGCAACAAGGGGACTTTCCTGAAGAACATTTGAGGCATCCATAATTATTCTACCCAAACTTCGGCAATTACCTGATGCTTGTGCTCACTTCAGGCCTATATCTCTCTCTATTGAACTTGGACATAAAAAATCTTTGCTAACCATCTGAATTGTATTATCTCTCATTTGGTTAACCCAGATCAAGTCAGTTTTACATTGGGGCGTCAGGGACCGGATAATACCAGGCAGTTATTAAATATATTCCTGGACGCCAATCGACTTGGTCAACAATGTGTTCCACTATCTCTTGATGCCGAAAAGGCATTTGACTGCGTCGATTGACTTTATATGAGGGAGGTTCTAAATCAGTTCGGGATCTTCCCATATAGGGGCCTATTTATTAATGTGCGAGCGGACACGATCGCCGCCAGTAGGGGGTGTCAATCAACCATATCGTAGTGGATCGGGTTGATTTTCGGCGATGTCTGTCCGGCCGCCTCAGAGCAGGCTGACAGAGCTTGAAAAATATGCCCCATATTCTGTACTAAGGTCATGGCACTATACTCCTATCCCTCGGCAAGGGTGCATGGGCTAGGTTTTTTCTCTTCTGTTTTTAATATAACTAACTGCACTTGTCAAGGATGCCTCTTGTCCCTGTTGCGGTTTGCCCTTGTAATGGAACCTTTGGCGGAAACCATTAGATGGTTTCCCTCTATCAAGGGAGTATGCCTTCATGATACAGTACAAAAGGTGGCATTGTTTGCAGATGATTTAACTGTATTTGTCTCCAATCCATCTTCTTCTCTTCCGGCTTTATTCTCTCTACTTAATAGCTTAACTAAAGTTAGCTTTTATAAGCATAACTACACTAAAACTGAAGCTTATGGGCTACACTTACCAGATTCTGAGATCTCAACACTAAAACATAAATTCCAATTTGAGTGGTCAAAAGACAAGCTAAAACACCTTGGAGTATTTCTATCCCATGATATTCCCACATTCTCCCTGAGTTTGTCATGGTGGGGCAGAATGGCTGCCATAAAAATGAACTTGTTACCCAAGCTAACATACCTGTTCCGCTGTCTGCCAATCTCAGTGCCTTAGCCCTATATTGTAAACTTCCAAAAATAATGTAACTCATTCACCTGGAAAGATAAACGTCCTAGGGTAGCTATGAAATTTTTGTATAACCCAGTTTCAGCAGGGGGGCAGCTATGCCTAATGTATCAGATTATCATGAGGCTTCCCGACTAGCTTATATTTTAGCATGGGGAAACGCCACGCCCAATAGCAAATAGTCGGAACTTGAACAAGCTTCAATCCTCCATAATATTTCTCTTTGAGATCTTATATGGATCCTGAAACATGTACAGAAACCAAATTTATCCGGTAATTATGTTATTATTTCTAACCTCAAATTTTTAGGATTTTACCCCATCCTTCCCGATCCACTCTATTGCAGTATTATTAGTAACATTTTCAGACTCCCATCCTACTGCATGGACAGAATATGGGATAGAATCAGTTAAATATATATTTATTAATGACTATGTATTCTCTATGCTACACTTCCAGACCTCCTTCTCCCCATCATTGCTACTGAGATTTGAATTCTTTAGGCTAAAAAGTTTCTTAAAATCCTGGGGCTTCCTTAATGCCCTCTAGGACAGGTTACTGATTGGGGGAAAACGTTGGTTGTCGGGTGTACCAATACCAATTATTTTCTCTTATAAAGATGTGATTATCCACCTCTCTTTTATAAAACCCCTTACATTCGGCAGTGGGAAAGGTTTTTTAACTTTGAGGCACCAGATCGGTCCTGGGCTTCTGTGGTCCTTTTGACCAAGAAAGTAATCCATTGCACTACTGTTTTCGAACTCTTCTTTAAAATCTTAACCCAGTGGCATCTTAGCCTTCTCTGCCTATTTAAAATATCTGATATTAACTCCCCTTTATGTTGGAAAGAGTGTGGTAGAGCGGGAACTCCTGCACACACGTTATAAAAGTGTTCTAAAATTCAACACCTCTGGTCGAGAGCCTTTTTCTATTGTACAAAATTTGGAATTGAGATTGTTGATTGTCCCCAGGCTGGACTTTTCCACTTACTGTCTGGAAAACTCCCCCAGCACACCTTTTATCTATGCATATATATTTTTATTGCAGTCAAAATTAATATCGCTAGCACTTGGCTTTGACCAAGGGGGCCAAGGTAGGACAAAGTTATTTCTATTATCACATTTAAAATCTATGGAAAGTGGGGGGGTGGGGGGGGGCGGAGCCAGCCATTGTGGGGACCAGACGTGTTTATACACAGCTCCTGCATTCTCAGCTATTTTTTTTATATACAAACCTCATTACCTATCCCTTTAGCACGATGAGGGCTTCAGATCCTTACTTCTGTTTATAAAGCAATCAGGAAAGCTATATTTTTGAGGACACCCGGACTCCTAGATCTGCGAAATACAAAGTAAAGCCTAGCGGTGAGATCCGCCATCTTGGCTTCAATATTCCTATTGCACTTCTAGATAAACCTGGCCTGCGGAAGCTCCTAGGCTACACCATAGAAGATGGATGAATTATACTCTGAGCTAAGGGCATGCCTAGTAGACTTGGGGACTCGCATGACCAGTAACTACAACAGCCTGAGGAACGCCATTAGATGCAGCGCTAAATCTCACATGGCATCTGTAACAAAAATGGCGGAGCAAGCGGAACAACAGTCCTGTGTGCAGTCGCCGATAGCCCTAACATCGGCACTACAAGAAGAGGCATATGACACCCAGATGACTCGAGTCACACTGGCATTGGAGGACACTAGCAGCTTGGAGGCTCAGATGAGATTTCAGCTAAGTGGCACAAGCACTCTCGAGTGTGATGCTATTAAACACCTCTGGAGATCACTCTCTCAGGCTTCCTTACGTGAGCTGAAGTCTACACGGGGGATACACATTCTTGCCCTGAGACCAGCATCCCACTATGATGTCGCTAGAGGCCAACCCACGGCCCCACAGCCCAGCTATGACGTCTGCCACGAAGGTATGCATAAGATGGAGGCCCTACTTTACAACGGAATCTTATCTGATGTGCCACACACAGGATCTTACAGACTGGGTATTGGTTAGTCTGTCCTACGGGACACAGGCTAAAGGAAAGGAGCTTCACCTTCTTTGTTTATTCTCCCTAAGCCGTTGGGGAAAAACTATGCATGCTGTTTGTAGAACTTCTGGTAGTCTCTACTTCAATATCCAAAGTAGCTGCCGCTCTGGAATAGGGTAAACTGAAGAAGCTTATTACTTTTCATACTTGGGTCAGAACTTGGCTAATTTGACTAATAACTAATAGATGTTGCTCAATGCTGTTAACTGACTGAATTAGGTTCAGTAGAACGTTCTGCTATATTACTCTGTTGTTGACTATTTTTTCTTGTTCACTCATAAAATTCGATATCTACTTTTATTACACTTCTGCACCCTCAGAAGTTGGATTTACATTCCCCAATTCACTATGCATGCCCTGTTATGTAATAGTTATATATTTGTTCAAGCTTGCCTGCTCCAATGTACAAATGTAATGTTGTTTGATCTCTTACTTACTATGGTCTTGAAACCTGTGTTCATATAACATTGCAAGCTTATAATTTAGATTGCCCACACTGGCCTTATCTTGTCTTATACTATTTAGTGGTTAGTACTCCAACTCTGTTACATAAATCTGTTATCCTCTATCAGACTACAATTAGTATGTTATATCTAGGGAAATTATATGTTTGTTAATCTTCCTGCTGCCTAAATATCAAGATCTGTAAACAGGCACATAACACTATAAAGTCTATAATTTTTCAGCTGGGAAGAGATGGGCCCGTGGGAATACCCACTAGCTCAGTTTACTCATTACCACATTGGTTACATTGCCCATTGTCCTATTTATGGTTACATTACAGCTATGGACTTCTTTGGCTGCCCTTTTAAGCTTAAACAATAATAACCAATACTAGGCGGCACTTTAGCCCTTAATGGTAGCAGGCTCAGTTTTCATTATTAGATTTGGGCTCAAAAGTAAAAGTAACTGTACATCTATATATGCACCTCTTTATGTCCGAGTGGCTTACTGGACTTTAGCTTTAATTGCTACTGTAAACCTACACATGTACATGGAGCTCTGCACGGACTTTTAAACCATGGTTAACAGTCTCTGAACAACAGTTTATTCACAACACATAGGGATGTTGTATTGCTTTTTCTATTATGATTAAAAAATTTTTAGGATTCCTAACATTTTGAGGAGGTACTACTTAGACCTTATATTTTAAGACTCTCATTCGTCACTCAATCGTTAGAATAGAGTAGATCTGAACCACATAAGCGATGATTATTTCGACATGTTGCTAGTCCTTTCCTTCCTAGTTTTGTGTCTGGGTTGTCCTTTTGGGCTAATATAAATAATAGTTCCGTCTATTGCTGTCTCTACTAAGTTTAAAGATACATACCGTAATACAGGGCGGAAACGCAGGTTTATTATGTACACATACCTAAATATATCTTTACCCCCTGTATATTTCTGGACTTCTGCTCCAAGATACACAAGTATTTGTCAATACCATTAGCTACATGTAAAATGGTCATACCACTAGTTAATCTAGTCATCTCCTTAATAGAGACTTTGACCTTAAGTATCCATCTCCTACTTAATAGAACAATGAGTCTAATACAGTGTCCCCAGATGACAAGTACTAATTATGTATTTCGCAGTGGCTAGTAACATAGTTACTGTTTGTAGACACCTCCAAGAACTTATATAAGGCTCCTCTCCCCACACCCCCCCATGTTTGACTAGCGGTGCTTATCCGCTGAATATCCTCCCCCCCCCCCCCACACACTCTAAAGCTACTTACTTATCTACCAGTTGTCTTCTCTATATCCTTAGTGGCCGCAGGGTCGGCTCCAGAACGAATTAAATGGGGGGGCATTTTTTTTTCACGAGGGGGCATGCATTTAAAAAGCATGTATGAGAGTCAAAATAAGAGCAGACCTACTGTTGCAGTCCAGGGGTTACATTTATCAGATCTCTGGCTGTGCAGGAGTTAGATTTGTTTATATTTCTGGAAGTACAGCGGTTACATGTGTCATATCTCAAGGAGTATAGGGGTTACATACGATGTCTGGCAGTGCTGCAACAGTTACATTTACCAGATTTATGGCAGTGCAGGGGTTACATTTGTCATATCTCAGGAATGTCTCCCACATATGACACAGCCAGTGGACACTGTTTGCATGTGTAGCTCTACCAATGACCCTACTAATGATCAAATAAGCTTTTACGTGACAATAAGTTTGAGTGCCAAGCAGTACATTACTTGTACAGATATTATTAATGATATTTACCAGCACACACACAGTATATACAGTATGTATATACACACAAATTATATATATATATATATATATATATATATATATATATATATATATATATATATATATATATATATATATATATATACATACATATACACACACACACACACACACATATATATATATATATATAAGGCTATGTCACTCATTGTCCCACAGCTACATTTGAAGTGTGTGTATTTGAGCACCTATAATCTGACACACATTTTACACTGATCACTGCAGATAAAGCAGGCACAATGCACACTTGTTTTGTGTGACCTGCAGTGGGGAAACCAAGGAATTCCCAATTTGCTTCTTTATCTGTGGCTGCCAGGATATAAAGCACAATAGGGAAGGGATACTACTCTCACACACACATTGGTTATACGGCTGTGTTTTCACAAAATTACTTCTGCCTTCCCTCTCACTGACTGTTAGCTTCTCCCAGCACTTCCTGCAGAGGTCTGATGATGTCATCATCTCACTTCAACTCTGTAGTAAGTGGGCTAGCAGGAGGAGGTTCATTGCAAGCCCTAGGTTAACTGTGAGAGCACCAGCAGGGAAATGCAACTTTATTTGTTATCTGGTTGTAAATAGAGGAGAGTAAAGAGATTAGCTGGGCCCTCCAGTGGTGGATCTCCAGGGTCCAGTGGCTGCAAATGGTTGATGCAACATTTGGGACCCTGGACGTTCCGTCAATTTTTTTTTTTTAAATCACTTCTTTTGCTCTGGGGGGCACAGCACTCCATTTGGGGGGCATTGCCCCCCAATGCCCCCCCTTAGAGCCGACCCTGAGTGGCCGTATGGCCTGTGAGTTGGTTGCTAACTGGTTAGTAATTTATGTTACTTATCATAAAAATGAGGTTTCATTAGCCTACTTATTGCATACTGTATAATTTTTGAAAAATGATGTTCAATTTTCGCTGTATTTTTCATTTATGATGCACACAGGCGATTTCTGTTATGTTTTTTTTTTCTGTAAAACCTCAATAAAAAAAAAAAAAAAAATCTATGGAAAGTGTATTTGCAGCTAATAACAAAATCACTTTACACTTTATTTGTTGGGAATTATGGCGACAATGTCAAGGAGGTGGACTAAGGTAAAAAGTGGGTCTCCTGCAAAGCATGAATTAGATTTATACAATATATTCTAAAGCTGTGGAAATACATATTCTTTATACTTCTCCTTTTAATTATCGACCTACTCATTCTATTGGGAATGGGGAAGGAGAAAAGGAGGGAAAGAGAAAACATCCCCCCTTTTTTTTTCTTGTAGAGGAGGGATTTCAAGGCTAATAGGGACTCCAAGGTACACCAAGCCTCACTATACTAATTTTAATATCACATCTTGCTATTTTCACATATGCACAAGCAATGATTTTTTCATAAATGTTATAACTAAGAGTAGGGAATTCTATTTTACAATTTTCAGCACGTTACCAAACCTTATGTTTAATGGTTCATATTTTGTGGAAGTTTGTTATTTAAGTTCTATACTTTTTTTTTTGTAAGCAACATTTTTACATCCATACATTTGTGATATACTGTATGTCCAACAGACAATATAAGTGTATGTCTTTCTTTCTTATGTGATCATCTTGTTCTTATCTTGGATAACTTATGGACAGTATGCAAAGTGAAATTGGTTCTTTTCACAGGAACTATTCTTTGGATCTAAGAAATATAATAAGGAGTCAAGAAACCATACACTTGATCACACGACAACATGTTTATTGGTATGTTATGCTTGTTTCTCTTGTTTTGAAATTTTAATAAAAATTACATAGAAAAAAAAACATAGACCATCACAGTTTTTGATTGCAGACAATAGGGTACGGAAGACCTACATTTCAAATTCAAATCAACCAACAAGAATTCAATTGTACCGCTTTATAAAGGGGCTACCTCACATTCAAAATCCTGTGTGCGGCTGGCTACAGCATGACGAGGATGTCAGCAACAGAAGATAAGAAGATGGATGAATATAGAAGACTGTGCCGGGATGATGATGGACCACCGCCGGGATGAAGATGGAGCGCTGCTGCCCAGATTCAACTTTGGTGAGTACCATCTTTGGGGTTTAGTGCTAGTTTCTGGTTGGTTGTTTTTTTAAATTTTATTTTGGACAGCAAAAGAGCTAATTGCCCTTCTATTTTTTTTTTAAGATAGGCTTTTTTTTTGGGGTGGTTTACTTGTATATTGGTGTTGGGGTATTATTAATTGAAAAAAGAGCTAAGTCACTTTAGGGCAATGCCCTAAAGCACTTTTAAAAAGGGACAGTCTAGTCAGAATTAAACCTTCATCATTTAAATAGGACATGTCCTTTTAAACAAATTTCCAATTTACTTTCATCATCAAATTTGCTTTGTTCTCTTGGTATTCTTTGTTAAAAGCTAAACCTAGGTAGGCTGATATTCTAATTTATAAGCCCCTGAAGGCTGCCTTTTATCTCAATGCATTTGACAGTTTTTCACAGCTAGAGTCAGCACTGATTGGCTAAAATGCAAGTCTGTCAAAAGAACTGAAATAAGGGGGCAGTCTGCAGAGGCTTAGATACAAGGTAATCACAGAGGTAAAAATGATATTAATATAACTGTGTTGGTTATGCAAAACTGGGGAATGTTAGGTTATTTTATTTTTCAGGTAAGATTAGTTTTTTTTATTTTTAAAAGGTAAGGTTAGTTTTTTTTCAACATAAGGTAAAGTCCTGCTCAAGTGTTGGGAGAGTGTAGTGGCAGGAGTAGGCTAACCAGTCAATCACTAGTTTTGACCATGCTCCCCATGTGTACCATGCAATATGTGGGAGCTTTAAGACCCCTGTTTCTCCTTTTTACATTGCTAGCATCCCCATACCCTCTAGACATTTTCAAATACAAGTACAGCAGTGACCCAGGTCAATAGGTGCGCGCAGAGAATAGGGATACTGCAAAATCCCCAAAAGCATATGCAGAAAGATAATCCACAGCACCTTCTTGTTATGCCATCTTCATTGCAGACAGTGCAAAAAAAAAATGCAGCATGCATGATTAAGGGGATTACCCTGAAACCTTGCATCTTTTTGCACTGTCCGCAATAAAGATTGCATAATAAGAAGGTGCTGTGGATTATCTTTTCTGCATTCCCTCTGGACAGTCTATTATATTACAATAGTACATTTAAAGCAGCTTTAGACCAGGCTGGAGCAGGACGCAGCAAAGGGTGACAGATGGGGTTGTTCAATTGCCACTAATGATCAGATAACCAGCTGTATCCTATTCAAAAGCCCCCGCTGTAGCTTAATTCTGTTTAACTGCATCTATATACTGCAAAGTTTAACAGAATTTAGTGACTTCAACCTATAACCCCCCCTCTCAAATGCCAGTAGCATAGATGTAAGGGTATGCAAGTTTCCCATAGCGTGTGCTAGGTGTGTTAAATGACTGGAAGACACTAATCCAATGTACAAAGCTCCTAACCACCCCACATATTGCAAAGCTGCCACAGTTTTAGGAACACTTTCCTGCTGTCCCTCCCCCGGTCTTCCAAAGTGAAATCAGACTACCTTGACCCAACCCACTATCCACTTAGATTCTTCCCATGGCCTGCCAACCATACCCAAGGTCTGCAAAAAAAAAAGTCTTCCCACACACACACCAAATATTCTATGTGTATACCCACAGAACTCCCACACACAGCCAAGACATCTTCCTCATAAAGTGTTTAATATATTGCTTTCATAATTATTATAAATACGTTTAAAGTGCAAGCTTTGTAATTTATTCAATTTTTTTTGCCTTCCCCCAAAAAAGAGAGTTCATGTCCACCACTGGCTGGCCTAGGGGGTTGCTGAGAGGTTCTATGCATCTTCATTTATTAGTAATAATAAGAGTATTAAAACAATAAATGCTAGAATAGGTAGAAGATGATGAGGCCCCCACCAATACCCCCTGCACCCTTGTAACTTAGTTTTGGGGTCAACATTTGCATCCTCATATTTTATGATATACCATGTAGGCTCCACATATAGAAGTATGTGGCAAAGACCACTGAGTGCATGTTGTAGATCATTAGCTAGGAGGAAAACTGCACGTCTTAAATTTCTTTCATAGCAGATCACTGGTTAAGTACATGAAAGAAATTAGGATGAACACTTACCTAGGCATATCCTGTGACTGCTAACAAAAACATATTTTATGCTTACTTAATAAATTAATTAATTAATTTCTTTCATTTACTCCTGGGAATTACTCTTCCCTGCACTAGAAGGAGACAAAGGGGCCGATTTATCAATGTCTGGCCATGTCCGCCAGACATCCATGAATGCATACGCTGTCGGCATTTAACATTGCACAAGCCATGCCATCCCCTGCAGATTCCCGGTCAATCGGTTGCTAGCAGGAGATGTCAATCAACCCGATCTTACACGATCAGGCGGATTGAGGTCTGCAGCCTCAGAGCTGGTGGACAAGTTAAGAACCTGATTAAGAACCTGATTCCGGCGAACCTAAAGGCTTAGATTGACCGCTTCGTAAATCATCCCCAAAGATTCTCAAACTCCAAGAGCTCTATAAAGCATCTCCCATCTCACTGGTAGACTAGTCTGATGTATAGGCAAGCAAATTAGGTAGCAAAAAGTAATAAGAACAAAATAACAGAAGCAGGCAAAAAAAATGTGCACAAAAAAAAAACTATGACCAGAAAATAAACAGGGTGGGGTCTCGTGGACTCTCACCATCATGAAACAAATTAATTTATCAAGTAAGCATAAATTATGTTTTCTTTCATACATGTGGTGAGAGTCCACAATTTATTGCAACTGGGAACTAATATCCAAGCTGTGGAGTTCACGCGTAATGAAAATGGAGGTTGTCCTATCTCCAAGTAAGCTTTATGGATCAAAAGGCTTATGTATAGGCTCAATTGAAGGTGCCTGCAGAACCTTCAACACCAAATTTAGATTCCAAGGTGGAGAAATTGGATTAATAACAGGCTTAATATTGCCTGAACAAAACCATGAATATCAGGAAGGTTGGCAATCTTCCTATGAAACAAAACTAAAAGAGCAGAAATCTGCCCTTTCAGAGAACTGGCAGATAGGGACTTATCCAGACCATCCTGTAAAAACTGCAGAATCCTAGGATCTCTGAAAGAATGCCAGAAAAAAATCATGATCCAAGAAATAAATGCCTTCCAGACCTTATGATAATTTTTCCTAGTTACAGGCTTACAAGTCTGGATCAAAGACTCAACCACAAAATCTGAAAAACCTCTATGTCTAAGAACTAACCATTCAATCTCCAAGCCATCAAGTTTAGAGACTTGAGATCTGGATGGAAAAATAGACCTTGAAAAGGAAGGAAGAGGCCAAGGTGGGCAACTGGACATAAAAACCAAATCTGCATACCAAACCCTATGGGGCCAAGCTGGAGCAATCATAATTACTGATGATTTCTCTTGCCTGAGCTTGTAAATTACTCTGGGAAGAAGAACCAGAGGAGGAAACAAATAGGCAAGCTGAAAAGACCAAGAAGCTACTATTATTATTTTTATCATTTTTTTGTAGAGCGCCAACAGATTCCGCAGCGCTATAAACATAGGCAGTATACAAGGTAAGATTTATAGGGATAAAATGGGTAGAGGGTCCTGCCAAGAGTTGCACTGTTGTAGTCAGCTCTTATGATCTGCAAACAATAGGGCTCTTAGGCTTACATGCTAAGTGGGTTCAAGGGGATAGCAATGGAGGAGAGGAACTGGGATTAGGAAAGGTTAGTGTAGGTTGTATGCATCCCTGAACAGTAGAGTTTTTAGGGAGCGCTTGAAGCTTTCAAAACTAGGGGAGAGTCTTGTGAAGCAAGGCAGAGAGTTCCACAAGATAGTAGCCAGTCTGGAGAAGTCCTGTAAATGGAAATGTGAGGAGGTAACAAGAGGAGGAGAGTAGGAGGTCGTGAACAGAGTGAAGGGTATGGGTGGGAGAGTATCTGTAGACAAGGTCTGAGATGTAAGGGGGAGCAGTGCAGTTAAGGGCTTTGTATGTCAGAGTGAGAATTTTGTTTTTTATTCTAGAGGCAAGAGTAAGCCAGTGAAGGGATTGGCAGAGAGGTGCAGCAGATGAAGAGCAAGGAAGATGCTAAGAGTTAACATGTGGATGATGTGGCTAAGGTTAGGTTCCAAGCAATGGCTATAGTAGCTAAGATCTGGGCATGTTGTTCCGCTTCGGCCGCTGGCGATCCAACTCTAGCCACCAAAGCCAGACTAGAATATATGGTACAATTTATAAATAGAGTGGGCAAAAATAACTTCCCCAGGACTATATCACAGTGTTACTATGTACTTAGCGTATGTTCCGTATAGGTATACCAGACGAATCTCATGTGAAAACATTGTTACTAAAATACCTTATCTAATCCCAACCACTACCTGACTAGTGGAAAAATATAACCTTGATGTTGCATGTATATATCAGGAGGCATATCTTTGGTTTGAGAAACTCCCACCACATATAGGATTACAGTGCAATAGTATAATGTGGATGTCACAAATAATTATCAGAAAAATCTGTGTAGTACAACCATTTTTGCAAAGCTGCGTTGGGGGAACATATATGAACACAACTCATATCTCATCTTACTATACACTCATATTGAATCACATGACTTGGGACTTATATTGAAGACAGTAAATTGGAATTTGTAAGTGCATCATTTTTGAGAAGAATGATTACGGGTAAACAAACTGCAACAGAAAATACATAAAAGTGCTACTGCGCAGTACTATAGTGTATTAAACATGAGTCACTGCATTGAGGGTTCAACCGGAGTATAAGCTGACAATATACAATAACTTTATAGAAAAGAAATAGTAAAAGAAGAAAAATAAAAGCAAATTTGGAATACATACACTACTGTTATCCCCCAACACCCCACCCCAAAGCACTTCTAATCCTTAAATACCGTGTTCCACCATAAACAGCAAAATTTGAGTGCAACTCATATGAAATGGTGAGGATTAAGGTAAAAAACACAGAGCTTTAAAGGTTGAGTGCTTCGAGTCTATGCATTTAGACTGTCATATCGCCTCTATATTAAAGTTAGTGGCAGACCTTCTGAGGTGTATGTATGTCAAATACAGAGTACATGTAGTTCACCCAACTCCAACCTTTCTGTACCGGGACCAAGCGAACATGTAGAGACAAAACAGTAACGGTCCAAGTTGTCTGTAGGTCTGAGCTGAAAGAACGGGCATAGATGGTGTGGCTTGCTGCAGCTTCCAATCTACGGCAGTGCCATCTCTCCTCCTGCTCCCTCTAGTATCCGCAATGAAAAAGTCCGGCATTAGGTGACATTTGCATGGGCTTGGTAAGGGTATTAGATCATCATCAGCAGAAGAGGATACGCTTTCTGGCTTTAAAGGTAAGGGAGCACATGGCCCCCATAGGATTCAGTTGTTCCCCTTCCTTAATTCAAAGGCATTTCAGCAGCATTCAGGGGGTCACCCATACTGTCCCATATGGTATCTAGGCAGATAGTTTGTGCGGCAGTGATATGCAGTGATCCCCATTCTGATTCCAGCCTTGAGCAGAACTGTAAGTAGTGGAAGCTTAGAAGGCGCTCCACTTCCTCCAAGATAATCCGGGTTGCGGCTGCCATAATGTAAAGGCGACCAGTTTGTCAAAAGGCTCCTTTGAAAATTTGCTGTTAGTTGTAAGTGCACTCCTGGTGCTAGCTAATGACAGGGGCTATAGAGCATCCTGCCGGGGGTGTTTCACATGGCTGGTGTTGAATGCCACAAACTTCAGATGAAGCCAGCAGCCATCCCAATAAAATTAGTTTCGTTAGGTAGATTTCCTTTAACAGGTATATAGTATGTTAGGCTCTGGACTAGATGCTTCATATAAAGGATGATAGAGAGAGGATTATGCTAGATAGCTGGACAGCTGAAACCAATTTCAATCGTCTCTAGTCTGTTAGAGACAGAGTCATGGACACTGAATCTATCTGGAAACCTAAAAAGGTGACCCTTGTCTGAGGAATCAAAGAACTTTTAGATAAATTGATCCTCCAACCATGTCTTTGAAGAAACAACACTAGTTAATTCGTGTGAGATTCTGCAGAATGTAAAGACTGAGCTAGTACCAAGATATCGTCCAAATAAGGAAACACCACAATACCCCGTTCTCTGATTACAGAGAGTAGGGCACCGAGAACCTTTGAAAAGATTCTTGGAGCTGTCGCTAGGCCAAATGGAAGAGCGACAAATTGGTAATGCTTGTCTAGAAAAGAGAATCTTAGAAACTGATAGTGGTCTGGATGAATCGGAATATGAAGATATACATCCTGTAAGTCTATTGTTGACATATAATGCCCTTTATGAACAAAAGGCAGAATAGTCCTTATAGTCACCATTTTGAGAGTTGGCACTCTTACATAACGATTCAAAATTTTCAGATCCAGAACTGGTCTGAATTAATTTTCTTTCTTTGGGACAATGAATAGATTTGAATAAAACCCCAGACCCTGTTCCTGAAACAGAACTGGTATGATTACCCCTGAAAGCTCCAGGCCTGAAACACACTTCAGAAAAGCCTGAGCCTTTACTGGATTTGCTGGGATGTGTGAGAGAAAAAATCTTCTCACAGGAGGTCTTAATCTGAATCCTATTTGGTACCCTTGAGAGACAATACTCTGAATCCATTGATTTTGGACAGTATCTGCCCAAATGTTTTGGAAGAATCTTAATCTGCCCCCTACTAGCTGAGCTGGAATGAGGGCTGGCTTTGATTTCTTAAACGGTTTGGATTTACTCCAACTTGAAGAAGGTTTCCAATTGGAACCAGATTATTTGGGGGAAGGATAAGGTTTCTGTTCCCTATTTTGTCGAAAGGAATGAAAACGGTTAGAAGCTTTAGATTTAATGATGCAAAAAAAGACAGCGCCTCATTGTGCAAGTAGGTTTCATATGCGAGAATCACAGTGAAAGTGAAGACAAATAGAGATATACTCACAAGAGTATTGGCACCCTTGTTGAAAGTGGTGCGAATAGGCAGGCTGACGTTTTTGCAGCAGTCAGTACGCTGTGCCGGATGACATCCGAAATCCTGAGCGGACGGCTGTGGGCTCTCCTCAATAGATCGAGTCCAAATCCTCTGTAGCTGTGCTGTTGGAAGAGACAGCGTGCAGCTGCTCTCTGTGTGTAATCAACGCTGCAAGCTGGTAATGTAAAAAAGTAAAAACACTTTATTTGTGGTGAGTTTTTACGCGTTTCTCGGCCACAAGCTCCTGGCCGTTTCATCAGAAAAGGTATATACATTTTATATAAGGTATAAGTATATACCTTTTCTGATGAAACGGCCAGGAGCTTGTGGCCGAGAAACGCGTAAAAGCTCACCACAAATAAAGTGTTTTTACTTTTTTACATTAAGCCTTGTATCATTTGGCTTTTTTATCGTTGCTTGCCAAGCTTTTTTCACTACCAGCAGAGTTTTTCATCGAGTGTAGCTCTGCCGAGGACTGTTTTCTCATTACCAGCTTGCAGCGTTGATTACACACAGAGAGCAGCTGCACGCTGTCTCTTCCAACAGCACAGCTACAGAGGATTTGGACTCGATCTATTGAGGAGAGCCCACAGCCGTCCGCTCAGGATTTCGGATGTCATCCGGCACAGCGTACTGACTGCTGCAAAAACGTCAGCCTGCCTATTCGCACCACTTTCAACAAGGGTGCCAATACTCTTGTGAGTATATCTCTATTTGTCTTCACTTTCACTGTGATTCTCGCATACGAAACCTACTTGCACAATGAGGCGCTGTCTTTTTTTGCATCATTTCTAGATATTGGGTCCTGATCAGACACCGCCAAGACCAGCTGCCGATTGCACTTTGAACATTTTCTTTCGAACACTTCCACTGAGATGATAAAGATTCCTAGTATTTGATTTCAGAAAACATAATTTATGCTTACCTGATAAATTTATTTCTCTTGTAGTGTATCCAGTCCACGGATCATCCATTACTTATGGGATATTAACTCCTCCCCAACAGGAAGTGCAAGAGGATTCACCCAGCAGAGCTGCTATATAGCTCCTCCCCTAACTGCCATTACCAGTCATTCGACCGAAAACATGCAGAGAAAGAAAAACCATAGGGTGCAGTGGTGACTGTAGTTTAATGGAAAAATTACCTGCCTTAAAGTGACAGGGCGGGCCGTGGACTGGATACACTACAAGAGAAATAAATTTATCAGGTAAGCATAAATTATGTTTTCTCTTGTTAAGTGTATCCAGTCCACGGATCATCCATCACTTATGGGATACCAATACCAAAGCTAAAGTACACGGATGACGGGAGGGACAGGCAGGCTCTTTATACGGAAGGAACCACTGCCTGAAGAACCTTTCTCCCAAAAACAGCCTCCGAAGAAGCAAAAGTGTCAAATTTGTAAAATTTGGAAAAAGTATGAAGAGAAGACCAAGTTGCAGCCTTGCAAGTCTGTTCAACAGAAGCCTCATTCTTAAAGGCCCAAGTGGAAGCCACAGCTCTAGTAGAATGTGCTGTAATTCTTTCAGGAGGCTGCTGTCCAGCAGTCTCATAGGCTAACCGTATTATGCTACGAAGCCAAAAGGAGAGAGAGGTAGCCAAAGCTTTTTGACCTCTCCTCTGACCAGAATAAACGACAAACAGGGAAGACGTTTGTCGAAAATCCTTAGTTGCCTGTAGATAAAATTTCAGGGCACGGACTACATCTAGATTGTGTAGCAGACGTTCCTTTTTCGAAGAAGGATTAGGACACAAAGATGGAACCACAATCTCTTGATTGATATTCCTGTTAGTGACCACCTTAGGTAGGAACCCAGGTTTAGTATGCAGAACTACCTTGTCTGAACTCCATGGTGGAGCAACAGTTTTAAACACAGGCTTGATCCTAGCTAAAGCCTGACAAAAAGCTTGAACGTCCGGAACTTCTGACAGACGTTTGTGTAAAAGAATGGACAGAGCTGAAATCTGTCCCTTTAAGGAACTAGCGGATAAACCCTTTTCTAAACCTTCTTGTAGAAAAGACAATATCCTCGGAATCCTAACCTTACTCCATGAGTAACTCTTGGATTCGCACCAATATAAGTATTTGCGCCATATCTTATGGTAAATCTTTCTAGTGACAGGCTTCCTAGCCTGTATTAAGGTATCAATAACTGACTCAGAAAAACTACGTTTTGATAAAATCAAGCGTTCAATTTCCAAGCAGTCAGCTTCAGAGAAATTAGATTTTGATGTTTGAAGGGACCCTGGATCAGAAGGTCCTGTTTCAGAGGTAGCGACCAAGGTGGACAGGATGACATGTCCACTAGATCTGCATACCAAGTCCTGCGTGGCCATGCAGGCGCTATTAGAATCACTGATGCTCTCTCCTGTTTGATTCTGGCAATCAATCAAGGAAGCATCGGGAAGGGTGGAAACACATAAGCGATCCCGAAGGTCCAAGGTGCTGTCAAAGCATATATCAGAACCGCTCCCGGATCCCTGGATCTGGACCCGTAACGAGGAAGCTTGGCGTTCTGTCGAGACGCCATGAGATCTATCTCTGGTTTGCCCCAACGTCAAAGTATTTGGGCAAAGACCTCCGGATGAAGTTCCCACTCCCCCGGATGAAAAGTCTGACGACTTAGGAAGTCCGCCTCCCAGTTCTCCACTCCCGGGATGTGGATTGCTGACAGGTGGCAAGAGTGAGACTCTGCCCAGCGAATTATCTTTGATACTTCCATCATTGCTAGGGAGCTTCTTGTCCCTCCCTGATGGTTGATGTAAGCTACAGTCGTGATGTTGTCCGACTGAAACCTGATGAACCCCCGAGTTGTTAACTGGGGCCAAGCCAGAAGGGCATTGAGAACTGCTCTCAATTCCAGAATGTTTATTGGTAGGAGACTCTCCTCCTGATTCCATTGTCCCTGAGCCTTCAGAGAATTCCAGACAGCGCCCCAACCTAGTAGGCTGGCGTCTGTTGTTACAATTGTCCAGTCCGGCCTGCTGAATGGCATCCCCCTGGACATATGTGGCCGAGAAAGCCACCATAGAAGAGAATTTCTGGTCTCTTGATCCAGATTCAGAGTAGGGGACAAGTCTGAGTAATCCCCATTCCACTGACTTAGCATGCACAATTGCAGCGGTCTGAGATGTAGGCGTGCAAAGGGTACTATGTCCATTGCTGCTACCATTAAGCCAATCACCTCCATGCATTGAGCTACTGACGGGTGTTGAATGGAATGAAGGACACGGCATGCATTTTGAAGCTTTGTTAACCTGTCTTCTGTCAGGTAAATCTTCATTTCTACAGAATCTATAAGAGTCCCCAAGAAGGGAACTCTTGTGAGTGGAAAGAGAGAACTCTTCTTTTCGTTCACCTTCCATCCATGCGACCTTAGAAATGCCAGTACTAACTCTGTATGAGACTTGGCAGTTTGAAAGCTTGAAGCTTGTATCAGAATGTCGTCTAGGTACGGAGCTACCGCAATTCCTCGCGGTCTTAGTACCGCCAGAAGAGCACCCAGAACCTTTGTGAAGATTCTCTGAGCCGTAGCCAATCCGAATGGAAGAGCTACAAACTGGTAATGCCTGTCTAGAAAGGCAAACCTTAGATACCGGTAAAGATCTTTGTGAATCGGTATGTGAAGGTAAGCATCCTTTAAATCCACTGTGGTCATGTACTGACCCTTTTGGATCATGGGTAAAATTGTCCGAATAGTTTCCATTTTGAACGATGGAACTCTTAGGAATTTGTTTAGGATCTTTAAATCCAAGATTGGCCTGAAGGTTCCCTCTTTTTTGGGAACCACAAACAGATTTGAGTAAAACCCTTGTCCTTGTTCCGACCGCGGAACCGGATGGATCACTCCCATTAATAAAAGATCTTGTACGCAGCGTAGAAACGCCTCTTTCTTTATTTGGTTTGTTGACAACCTTGACAGATGAAATCTCCCTCTCTGGGGAGAGAATTTGAAGTCTAGAAGGTATCCCTGAGATATGATATCTAACGCCCAGGGATCCTGGACATCTCTTGCCCAAGCCTGGGCGAAGAGAGAAAGTCTGCCCCCACTAGATCCGTTCCCGGATCGGGGGCCCTCGATTCATGCTGTCTTAGGGGCAGCAGCAGGTTTCCTGGCCTGCTTGCCCTTGTTCCAGGACTGGTTAGGTCTCCAGCCTTGTCTGTAGCGAGCAACAGCTCCTTCCTGTTTTGGTGCAGAGGAAGTTGATGCTGCTCCTGCTTTGAAATTACGAAAGGAACGAAAATTAGACTGTCTAGCCTTAGGTTTGGCTCTGTCTTGAGGCAGGGCATGGCCTTTACCTCCTGTAATGTCAGCGATAATTTCTTTCAACCCGGGCCCGAATAAGGTCTGCCCTTTGAAAGGTATATTAAGCAATTTAGATTTAGAAGTAACGTCAGCTGACCAGGATTTTAGCCACAGTGCTCTGCGTGCCTGAATGGCGAATCCGGAATTCTTAGCCGTAAGTTTAGTTAAATGTACTACGGCATCTGAAATAAATGAGTTAGCTAACTTAAGGGCTTTAAGCTTGTGTGTAATCTCATCTAATGGAGCTGATTCAAGTGTCTCTTCCAGAGACTCAAAACAAAATGCTGCTGCAGCCGTGACAGGCGCAATGCATGCAAGAGGTTGCAATATAAAACCTTGTTGAACAAACATTTTCTTAAGGTAACCCTCTAACTTTTTATCCATTGGATCTGAAAAGGCACAGCTATCCTCCACCGGGATAGTGGTACGCTTAGCTAAAGTAGAAACTGCTCCCTCCACCTTAGGGACCGTTTGCCATAAGTCCCGTGTGGTGGCGTCTATTGGAAACATCTTTCTAAATATCGGAGGGGGTGAGAATGGCACACCGGGTCTATCCCACTCCTTAGTAACAATTTCAGTAAGTCTCTTAGGTATAGGAAAAACGTCAGTACTCGCCGGTACCGCAAAATATTTATCCAACCTACACATTTTCTCTGGTATTGCAACTGTGTTACAATCATTCAGAGCCGCTAACACCTCCCCTAGTAATACACGGAGGTTTTCCAGCTTAAATTTAAAATTTGAAATATCTGAATCCAGTTTGTTTGGATCAGAACCGTCACCCGCAGAATGAAGCTCTCCGTCCTCATGTTCTGCAAATTGTGACGCAGTGTCTGACATGGCCCTAATATTATCAGCGCACTCTGTTCTCACCCCAGAGTGATCACGCTTACCTCTTAGTTCTGGTAATTTAGCCAAAAATTCAGTCATAACAGTAGCCATATCCTGTAATGTGATTTGTAATGGCCGCCCAGATGTACTCGGCGCTACAATATCACGCACCTCCCGAGCGGGAGATGCAGGTACTGACACGTGAGGCGAGTTAGTCGGCATAACTCTCCCCTCGTTGTTTGGTGAAATATGTTCAATTTGTACAGATTGACTTTTATTTAAAGTAGCATCAATACAGTTAGTACATAAATTTCTATTGGGCTCCACTTTGGCTTTAGCACATATAGCACAGATATCTTCCTCTGAATCAGACATGTTTAACACACTAGCAAATAAACTAGCAACTTGGAAATACTTTTCAAGTAATTTACTATAATATGAAAACGTACTGTGCCTATAAGAAGCACAGAAAAAAGTTATGACAGTTGAAAATTAATAAACTGAAAAGTTATAGCATCAAATCTTTGTAAAAAACACAATTTTAGCAAAGGATTGCTCCCATTAGCAAAGGATAACTAACCCTGATAGCTAACAGTGAGAGAGATCAGTAAACTGTCATAAATTAAATAAAACGACTGCCAAGTGGAAAAAAATAGTGCCCAAAACATTTTTTCACCCAGTACCTCAGAAAATTAAACGATTTTACATGCCAGCAAAAAATGTTTAACATTAATAAATTGAGTGTTATTAAAAAGCCTGTTGCTAGTCCCTGCAAATTAGGCTAAAGTTTTATGCATACAGTATAATTCCAGTGAAGTGCCATTCCCCAGAATACTGAAGTGTAAAATATACATACATGACAGCCTGATACCAGTTGCTGCTACTGCATTTAAGGCTGAGTTTACATTATATCGGTATGGCAGAATTTTCTCATCAATTCCATTGTCAGAAAATAATAAGCTGCTACATACCTCTTTGCAGATTAATCTGCCCGCTGTCCCCTGATCTGAAGTTTACCTCTCCTCAGATGGCCGAGAAACAGCAATATGATCTTAACTACTCCGGCTAAAATCATAGAAAAACTCAGGTAGATTCTTCTTCAAATTCTACCAGAGAAGGAATAACACACTCCGGTGCTATTATAAAATAACAAACTTTTGATTGAAGGTATGAAACTAAGTATAATCACCACAGTCCTCTCACACATCCTATCTATTCGTTGGGTGCAAGAGAATGACTGGTAATGGCAGTTAGGGGAGGAGCTATATAGCAGCTCTGCTGGGTGAATCCTCTTGCACTTCCTGTTGGGGAGGAGTTAATATCCCATAAGTAATGGATGATCCGTGGACTGGATACACTTAACAAGAGAAACACTGACGATTTCAGCTACCAACTTTTATCACCACTTTTGGGACTCATATCACGATAAGCTTTTTTCTTCATATATATTTTTTAGAGTTTATATCATATATGTTATATTTTGCATGATTTTAGCTGCTTGATTATTGTTGCTGATCCAGTAACCGTACTTTGGGCCGCCTTGTACAAAGGTTCATATATATATTTCTAACTATTCAATATTGGATTTATATTTAGGGTTATTTCACACATATTGCACAAATTTACACTTTTCACATTGGTTACTTCACCCAGTGGCACACCTCAACTATTATTACTGTTTTCTTGGTAACTGCACTATACAACACCGTATGAGGATTAATTAATTATTTCGAGTTCATTATCTTGGCATTTGTTTTTTATTTTTTGCCCCAGGCGCACGCTATTACCATTTTTTATATTTGGTATTTTATCTGTTAGCTTTAGATTTACCCTTAGGTCTTTTATCCTGAGGCAAAACAACTCCCTTCCCCCCAGTGACAGTTGAAATAATCAAATCCAACTGAGAACCAAATAACTTATTACCTTGGAAAGAAAGAGATAGTAATCTAGACTTAGATACCATGTCAGCATTCCAATATTTGAGACACAAAAATCTTCTAGCTAAAAGTGCTAAATACATAAATTTAACATCAATTTTGATTATATCAAAAATGGCATCACAGATAAAATGATTAGGATGTTGAAGCAAGCGAACAATGTTAGACAAATCAGGATCCATTTCCTGTTGCACTAAGCTTTCCAACCAAAAAGTTCATGCAGCTGCCACATCAGCCATAGAGATGGCAGGCCTGAGAAGAAAACCAGAATATAAATAAGCTTTCCTTAGATAAGATTCAAGTTTCCTATCTAAAGGGTCTTTAAAAGAAGTACTATCTTCCATAGGAATAGTAGTACGTTTAGCAAGAGTAGAAATAGCCCCATCAACTTTGGGGATCTTTTCCCAAAACTCCAATCTAACTGCTGGCAAAGGATACAATTTTTAAACCTTGAAGAAGGAATAAAAGAAGTACCAGGCCTATTCCATTTCCTTAGAAATCATATCAGAAATAGCATCAGGAACTGGAAAAACCTCTGGAGTAACCACAGGAGGTTTATAAACAGAATTTAAATGTTTGCTAGTTTTAATATCAAGAGGACTAGTTTCCTCAATATCCAATGTAATCAACACCTCTTTTAACAAGGAACGAATATACTCCATTTTAAATAAATAAGTAGATTTGTCAGGAATATACTGAATTATCCTCCTCATCAGAGGAGGATAATTCAGTATGTTGTCAGTCATTTGAAATTTCATCAACTTTATGAGAAGTTTTAAAAGACCTTTTACATTTATTAGAAGGCGGGATGGCAGACAAAGCCTTCTGAATCGCATCAGCAATAAAATCTTTTATATTCACAGGTATATCATGTACATTAGATGTTGAAGGACACATTCTCTGCATGTAAAAGCTTATCATGACAACTATTACATACCACAGCTGGAGATATAATCTCCACAAATTTACAACAAATGCACTTAGCTTTGGTAGAACTGTTATCATGCAGCAGGGTTCCAACAGTGGTTTCTGAGACAGGATCAAAATGAGACATCTTGCAAATGTAAGAGAAAAAACAACATATAAAGCAAAATTATCAATTTCCTTATATGGCAGTTTCAGGAATGGGAAAAAATGCAAATAGCATAGCCCTCTGACATTGAAAAAAGGCAAGAGGCATATAAGAATGGGGTTTTAAATAATTAAATTGTTTGGCGCCAAGTATGATGCACAACGTAAACTGAATTTTTTTTTGGCGCTAACAACATCCGGAAATGACACACTCGCCTCATTGTAGACGCAACCTTGTGCAAGGAACTCAGCGTCAACTAAGACGCCAGAAATGATGAATTTTCGTCATCGGACGTACCTTCAAACCAAAAAAATTCTCGCGCCAAGAATGACGCAATAAACTTTGGCATTTTGTGCCCTCGAGAGCCTAATTTTGCCCGCGAAATTAATGAAAAAGCAGTCAATTGAGAAAAGACTATACCCCAGGTAACATTTTTTTTCCTAAATATGTTTTTTCCCAAATATGAAACTGATAGTCTGCAAAAGGAAATATACATAAACCTGACTCATGGCAAATATAAGTACAATACATATATTTAGAACTTTATATTAATGCATAAAGTGCCAAACCATAGCTGAGAGTGTCTTAAGTAATGAAAACACACTTACCGAAAGACACCCATCCACATATAGCAGATAGCCAAACCAGTACTGAAACAGTTATCAGTAGAAGTAATGGAATATGACAGTATATCGTTGATCTGAATAAGGGAGGTAGGAGATGAATCTCTACGACCGATAACAGAGAACCTATGAAATAGATCTCCCGCGAGGAAAACCATTGCATTCAATAGGTGATACTCCCTTCACATCCCTCTGACATTCACTGTACTCTTAGAGGAATCAGGCTTCAAAATGCTGAGAAGCGCATATCAACGTAGAATCTAAGCACAAACTTACTTCACCACCTCCATAGGAGGCAAAGTTTGTAAAACTGAATTGTGGGTGTGGTGAGGGGTGTATTTATAGGCATTTTGAAGTTTGGGAAACTTTGCCCCTCTTGGTAGGTTTGTATATCCCATACGTCACTAGCTCATGGACTCTTGCCAATTACATGAAAGAAATACTACTTACCAAGAGGCACTCATCTACTGGTAAAAGAAGCAGAAAGCCAATCTAGTGATGAAACATAGAAGAGAAAATGGCATAGGAGTATACCGAAGACCCAGCAAGAGGAGGCAATGTACAGTTCCCTGCAACAATTGTGGAAGGCTTGTGACTAATTTCCCATGAGGTGAAAAGATAGTCACTACTCATATTCCATATACAACCCTCTGACAAACACTGCACTTTTAGTAGAAATGGGCCTCAACCTAGTCTGAGAACCCCTCTCGCAGAAGAATAAGAAACACATCTTCATTCTTCACCTTCCTCCAGTGGAGGCAAAGACAAGACGAGTTTACCAATGAGGTGAGAGAGGTTTTATAGAGCTCTTCGGGTTTGGGAACCTTTGCCTACTCCTAGTGTCAGGGAACAGTAATGGATTGTGGACTCGCACCACCTGAATGAAAGAAATGATCATTTTAAATGTTTGCTTTTGTGTTTCTAATACAGTTCTTAATTTCTGATATTTGTTAAGCCTGATTTAAGGACTAAGGAGTATTGCTTTATTTTGTGGTGTTAATTTCTAGTTTTAAGTTTGATCACTCTTGCAGGTTGATCATGATGGGATATGGTGATTTCCTGTTTTATGCTGTTCCTGAGGTTCCTGTTTTACCTGGATATCAGTCAGCTGGGCGACTGCAAAGTTCCAGCCTGCACCTAATGCACCAGGAGGTGCTATTATTATTATTAACAGGTATTTGTAGAGCGCCAATAGATTCCACAGCGCTATAAACATAGTTGGTATAAGAGGATAACAATTATAGGGATCAAATAAGTAGAGGGCCCTGCCGAGAGTTGCACTTTTGTAGTAGGCTCTTATGAAGGCGATCTACAAACACCTGGGTTCATAGGCTTACATTCTAAGGGGTTCAAGGGGAAAGCGATGGAGTTAGGAAAGGTTAGTGTTTGTTGTATGCGTCCCTGAATAGTAGAGTCTTCAGGGACCGCTTGAAGCTCTTAAAACTAGGGGAGAGTCTTGTGGAGTGAGACAGGGAGTTCCACAGGATGGAGGCCAGTCTGGAGAAGTAGGAGATCATGAGCAAAGCGAAGGGGACGGGAGGGAGAGTATCTGGGGACAAGGTCTGAAATGTAGTGGGGAGCAGTGCAGTTGAGGGCTTTATATGTCATTGTGAGGATTTTGTGTTTAATCCTGGAGGCAAGAGGAAGTCAGTGAAGGGATTGGCAGAGAGATGCAACAGATGAAGAGCGACGTGTAAGGAAGATGAGCCTGGCAAAGGAATTCATTATGGATTGTAAAGGGGCTAGGCGGCAGCTAGGTAGACCAGAGAGCACGGAGTTGCAGTAGTCGAGACGGGAAAGGATGAGAGAGTGGATTGAAATCTTAGTTGCCTTGTGTAATGAAATGTCTAATTTTAGAGATGTTTTTAAGGTGGAAGCAGCAGGCTTTAGCCAAGGACTGAATGTGAGGAATGTGCTATAATGATGTGAATGTTCCTCTATACTTTTTATTGGTTTACAAACTGTACTTGGCAATGTGGTGTGCTGGGTCATTTATTTAGAACAGTGTATACAGGATGAGCCACCCTTTGGGATCTGAACCTGATGACATTTGGAACCTGCATGACCGGAGGACAGTCAGCTGGGTGGTTTTGAAGTTCCAGCCTGTTTATATAACACCATATGGTGTATACCTGCTTATTATTACATTTGATGTGTGTGATTGTGCTTGGCCTTTTAACGCCCTTGTATTGTCTTTTATTTTTTTGAAGAGCTTAAATTGTTTTTATTTATACTTGGATTGCACAGTCTTTTGTTTTAGTTAACCAGTAATATTAATTCATGAAGCATATAATTAAAAGTTTCATAATATCTTATATTTAGCATTTAGCAATTACATTAATTATTATGCAAGGGCCATAAAGTCGAAAATGTATATGCTCTAATATGTTATTTTCAGACTGCGGACCCTACACCACTGTGTGTCCAACCCCAGCAGGGGTCAAACACACAGCAATGCAGGGTCCATTGTGTTAAAACTACATCCTCCTAAGAAATAGAGCTTATGATTTTTTTTTTTACTTTAAAGGCTTTTTAAACTTAAGAAACAGGGTATTGCAGGATTCTCAATCAGCTTTTCAGGCATATTTCATAAAAATTAAGAGCTATGGTTAAATCATTAGTAAAACAAGGTGGTTTATTAATTCAATATTGATAATGATTGCCGTCTATGCTTGAATGCAGTTTTTTTTCTTGTTTCCCTTAAATGGACATTAAAGCTTTTTTTAAATTTATTTTTTTAAGCTCCCAATTGCATACAAACGCTGATAAATTTTCAGCAATTTAGCATTTCAACAAATCAAACCAGTAAACATTAATCTGAGTCATGTACTGTGGAATGTTCAAAAAGTCCTACTTTAGCTGCAGTCTTTGTCTATGTGTTGTATTTGTTCTCAGGGTGGTTCAAACCTACAATAAATCCTGTATACAATCAGAGAGAAAAGTTCAGGTGGTGTGATTATATGCAGTGGGACTGTTGTAATGCTCTGAAAACACTGTCGCTATGCGACACCTGCTACAAATTCTATAGCTTCTGAGAGCTTCCCACAAATGGAGCAATTAATGAAAACACAGTGGAAGGGTCCCTCTAACCTTACACTGTGTATAATGACAGGATCTAGACCTTGCGGTATATATGTGTTTGGGTAATTATCCTACAAACAGTAACCGTATTTACACCTTAACTGTTTAATGCTGATGCACATACCTCCGTTCTTCGGGTGAGCTCAGACTGTCATTCCGGAGCTGTATTATCGCTCACTCCGCTCCGCTTCTGCTTCATTCTTACCAGAGATGCAGTTTAGATTTCCGTGTCCCCACCCGGTAGGCGCTTCTATGCACTTTTCCAGTTCAGGTACTTCCGGGTCTCTAGTCCTGTGTATGCTCCCAATTCCAACACGCTAGACATTGAAGTACCGCTCCAATACCCCCGTGCTCACTCTGGCCAAAAGCATAAAGTGTTTACAAGAAGTACGAGAAGCACGGGTGGTAAAGTGAGCTTAAGAATTTATTGAAAAATTGGAAAGTTCCCTGTATCAGTCGGATCTGTTGTGATCATGAGGTGTGAAAGAGTGACCATATTCTGTCCAGGATGCTCTTGTTTATTTATTTAGACTCCTAGTCTTGACAGTTACTTATATATAGGTCCCCACAGATACACCTCCGTTTTACCCTCTGAAAGTACTTAACCCCAATCGGGATTTTTTGTCAATATATATTAGTTATTGCTAAGTTGCTAACATCCCAGTAGTATGAGTGGGTATGTCTCATAGGGCCTCTTTTTTCTATAATATGCCCAATGCTGCACAGATACTATTTAAATCTAGCGTCTCACCTTTATTGGCATATTTGGTTATGTTGTTATTCCCATTTAGTGGGATTATTGTACATATACACACACTCTCATTTAATTTTGATAGGAGTGCTTTTCCCAATATAACATTCGATTATGGTTTCGCTAGGTAACACGCATGGGAGGGAGCCGTAGGGTTTATTGTTAACCTGATTGGCCATATAGTAAGTGGGTGTGAGAACCAGATGGCCAATCATGGTGGAGGCTTCAGTTTTTAATTTCACGTGTGTTTAGAATTTTAGTATGGTTATGAGAAAGGCTAATGCCGAAATGTGTCAGACATAGTGTTATTTAATCCTCTTGTTCACCTCTCTGTATATTTTACCCCGGAGGCACTGTCCTCCACCACTTTATTTCGGAACATTACGATTTTTCAATAAATTCTTATGCTCACTTTACCACCCGTGCTTCTCGTACAATAAATCCTATCTATTCAACTATTGAAATTTCCAAAAGAGGTATGCCTATGTCTTGTTCAATGTGTTAGTGTATTGTTCCCAGAGCACAATTATTTCAGCGTATATATCCATTTGGTCATATTTAATGTAATGATATTCCTCCAACTCCAGAATCTCTGAAACTTTCGCTCTCCACAATGATATGTCAGGTGTCTCTCTGCACTTCCAATGTTTGGCTATCAGGGCTTTCACACTATTTATCATAATAAAGAAAAGTTTTCGTGTTGGCATATGATTCAATTTCAGGGGGTTTATTTAAAAGCCAGATTAAGGGATCTAAAGAAAATTGTGTCCCTGATCTATGTTTTATTTCTGTGATAATTTGCCTCCATAAGTTCTGAATAGAGGAACACCACCCCCATAGGTGAGCCATGTCACTTCCTACATGTCCATATTGCCAGCATCTATTTTCCGACATGTGGAATAATCGAAGTCTACGGGGTGTGTAATACCACTTATCTAATATTTTAAGGTTAAGTTCAGTAAGGTTAGAAGATGCTGACATTTTTAGTGTATTTTGAAAAATTTGTGAACAAATCTGTGGTAGTATAACTCATAGGTCTTTTTCCCAATTTTCCATATAGCGATGTATATGTCCTGGTTTGGTTTGGGTCAATAATTTATAAATTTTTGATATTGTGTGTCGTGGTTGAGGGGTTTGGGTACATAGCAGTTAGAAGTTGGTACACTGTCTCTTCATGTTTTTAGCTAATGGGTCTCTCATGAAAAAATGTGTTCTATAGTATGTGTACCAATGATTGAATCTCTGTAGTCCTTGTTGTACCAATGTTTGTTGTGGTTTAATTCGTTCACTGTCTATAAGGAGGTTATGCAGGTAGGTCTTATAATTCCCCTGTCATCTGTTTGTCTATTACAAGGTGAGATAAGTCTATTACCCCGTTTTTGATCATCGAGGTTAAGGGAGAGGGTTTAGAGGATATCTAGGGAAATTGTTTAAGAGCTATTTCCCAAGGGTCTCTAGAATCATGGGATTAGTAGTTTTTATAGTGTTATGCTGAGTGTGAATTGACCAACAGATTTCGCTTATGCGTGATATCTAAATACAATCCGATTCTATTTGTACCCATTTTTTATAAGGTGGGCATGTATATAAGTCTAAAATCCGTTGTAGGAATATAGCCGTTCGGTAAGCCTGTAAGTTAGGCATGCCTAGTCTTCCCTGGGTTTTATGTATCATCATAATATGCTTATTTATTCTTGGGTGCTTTCTGACTTAGATACATTTATCAGGAAATTGGAATATGTCTGAAAAGATTGTAATTCATTAAGTATTTCCGGCAAAAATTTTTCGGGACTAGTGATCGTGAACAAAATGTCATTAGCGTATAATGATATAGTATATGTGTGATCTCCTATGGTCAATCCTTTTATGTACGTGTTCTATCTAATCTTCGCTGCTAATGTTTCTATTACACATGCAAACAGCAAGGGGGATAAAGGGCAGCCCTGTCTGGTACCGTTTGCTATGTTAAAGGAGTCTGATAGTATTCCATTAAGAGTGATTCTTGCGCTTGGCTGACTATACAACGCAAAGATACGGTTAATGGTTATATTTCCCATGCCCATGTGTTGTAACGTGTGCTTATGGAAATCCCAGCTGACACGGTCAAAGGCCTTTTCCGCATCCGTTGATAATAAAACCATTGGTATTCTTTTTTCTTGTGCATAATGTATTAAATTTAAAGGGACATTAAACCCCAAAAAATTATTTCATGATTCAGATAGAGAATACCATTTTTAAAAAGTTTCCAATTTACTTCTATTATCAAATTTATTTAATTCTTATGTTATTCTTTGTTGAAGAGATACCTAGGTAGGTAGCGTGTACATGCCTGAAGCACTACATGACAGGAAATAGTGCTGCCATCTAGTGCTCCTGCTAATGTATAACATTGTTGCAAAACTGCTGCTATATAGTGCTGCAGACACGTGCACACTCTTGAGATTACATTTCTGCTTTTTAACAAAGGATAACAAAACGAAGAAAAATTGATAATAGAAGTAAATTAGAAAGTTGTTTAAAATGTTATGTTCTATCTGAATAATGAAAGACAATTTTTGGGTTTTATGTCCCTTTAAGGCCCTGACCGTGCCATCCTTTGCTTCCCTGCCTGGTATGAAACCGACTTGGTCTGGATTGATAAGCTCTGTCATAAGTTTATTCAGCCTTGTCACTATAATTCTAGAGTAAATCTTAACACCTGTATTTATTAAGGATATGGGGCGATAGCTAGAAGGATCGTATGAAAGTTTCCCCGGTTTAAGTATCATGATAATATGTGCTTATAATGCCGATCTAGAAAAGGGGCAAGATTCATGTATCGAGTTAAAGTATGCTAATAAATGCGGGAGTAATACGTTTTTAAACTTAGTGTAATAAGAATAACTAAAACCGTCTGGTCCGGGCGATTTCCCAGTTGGGAGGTTTTTGATTGTATTATTTATTACTATCACGGTTATCGGTGACTCTAATGTATCTAACTGTTTCTTTGTGATCTTAGGTAGATTAAGCTGTGAGAGGAAGGAGTCAATATCATCTGCTCGCTGTTGTGAGTTGGGATATTCATGTGGTGTATTGGATGACAAGTTATAAAGTTCCTGAAAATAATCTCTGAAAGCTGAGGCTATGGAGTGCGATGTATGTTGTGTTGTCCCTTTTTTATTTTTAACCTGTAATATATAAGCTGCTTTTGACTTCTTTTTGACCAGTCTAGCTAGTGAGCTTCCCAGTTTGTTATGGTTTATATATGCATATTGCTTCATTAGTATATATTTTGTATTAAGATCTTTGGTGAGGATGTTAACTAGTTCCTGCTTTTTTGTAGTCAAAATCTCTAAGGTATGTGAGTCTGAAGGAGTCCGTTTGTGTTGGGATTCAAGTTGTTCAATGGATCTAATTAAATTTGTTGTTTTTTTCCCTTCTAATTTTATTTAGTTGAGCTCTATGGGCAATGAGTTCCTTTCTGATAACGGCTTTATGAGTCTCCCAGTTGGTCTGGGGGGAGGTATGGGATGTGTTATTAAGTTCAAAATACTCAGTAATACTCTCAGTTAGTTTAAGTTTGATTTCCAAGTCATTTACCAAATTCTCATCTAACTTCCAAATAAAATCTCTCAATGGTTTAGTTGGCCAATTGAATGCACAACTTACTATACTGTGATCGGTCCACGCTGCTATATTTAGTTTCACCGAGCGAAACATAGTAAGACCCATGACATTTGTAAAAATATAATCTATTCTTGTGTACCTCTTATGGGGATGCGAATAGAACGTGTAATCTTTCGTCATTGGATGTAATGTCCTCCATATGTCTTTCATTGCAATTTGTTTTAAAAGTAAGTTTGACTTTTGTATTGTGGATTTAGGCGAGGAAGAGTGTGTAGTGGAGCAGTCTAACTCCGGCTGTAATGCTAAATTCAGGTCGCCTCCCATTAACAATGTGCCTTTTGAAAATTCAAAGATTAAGTTATTTATTTTTTGAAGGAATTGGTGTTGTTTTAGGGACGGGGCATATAAAGACAATATTGTCACTGGGCGTCTGTATAATTAGCCGCTGACCAGTATACTGTATATCGGCCCTCTTTATCCCTAACTACTTGAATTTCCTGAAAGGGGACATCGGCCTTCACCAGGATTCCCACCCCCTGTGTTTTCTTTTTGGCGTTGGAAGCATAACAACAGGTGCCAAACTTATAATGAAAAGTTTTAGGCTCTTTCCCCTTCACAAAATGAGTCTCCTGCAATAGGATACTATCCCCTGCTAAACGTTTAAAATCAGATAGGGCGATATTTCTTTTTTTGGTGAGTTTAGCCCCTTGGAATTAACTGTAAGAATATGCATTAAGTGTTTAAGATCTTGTGGTGTCATTGTATGTCGTTTGGATGTGAGAAGCTACCCTGATGAAGATGTGAAAACCTGAGCTGTCGTTTTCAATATGTAGTGACATTGCAGCATTTGTGTCGATTTGATCGTCTGAAACATTCCAATAATCATTTGTGGTGTTGTACAGCAGAAAACAGAAAAATAAAAACAATAAGAATAATGAAATACATAACTAAATAACAAATTCAAGAAAACGAACGCGGTTGGGTTACCGCAATCGCATAGTTGCATTGTGGAGAAGAAATGTGTCTCCCTCCATCATTTAGAAAAAGGAATAAGCATAGAAAACCAACATAGTATGCCGAGTAGCAATAATAACTTTGTTCACTTAGCTTAACCTCTCATAATATGATTCTTCTCGTTCTCTCACCCTTCTCCTTTTTTTCCCTCTCTCTTCTCTATCAGGAAGTTCTCTAGCTTATTCAATATTGACTCAATGCTGTGTCAAACAGTCTATAACTTTAGCTTAAGTCATTATGAGTATAGTTAGACCCTCTAATAGATCGTTCTTATAAATTTATATCCACCACCACCACTTATTGTTTAGGCAGATAAAGTTTTTAAGTACTTATCCTTCTGGTGTCCCAGTTAGTGTTCAGAATGTGAAGATCATTCTTCTTCAGGTTGGTAGTGGATATTGTCTTTGGGTGAGGTTCTGTCCTTCTTGCGGTTCACTGTGTTCCAATGAGGATGTTGTTCTCTAGGCGGGTTTGTTTTTGACGATATTTGTAAGGTAATTGTCTCTCCCTCTTCAATTGCATTGGGAGTCGGGATATGAATGTTCAGGTTTCTTGAAATCAAGGCTAAATCCGAGGGGTCTTTGTAGACATACTGTTTCCCTGCATGATTAATTATAATACTAAAGGGGAATCCCCACCTGTACTTTATTTTGTTGTCTTGCAATACTGATGTGATAAATCTGGCAGCTTTTCTTTTCTCTATGGTGGCCGGACATAGATCCTGGTAAATCTGTAGTTCCTGTTCTTGGTATTTTAACATTCTTGAGATTCTAGCCGAATTCCATATTCGTTCTCTATCTCTGTAGTGAAGGAATTTAACTATGACATCTCTCGGGGGTGCGGATGGTTGGGGCCTAGGTCTTAGGGCTCTATGAGCCCTTTCTATAGAGATTTCAGAGATTTGAGTGGATTCTGTGATATTGTTAAACAAATCTATTAGGTATGTGAGCACATTTGCTGGTTCTATCGTTTCTGAGATGCCTCGGATTCTTAAGTTATTACGTCATCCTCGATTCTCGAGGTCTTCTACTTTATCCTGTAAGGACTGTAATGAGGCAGCATGTTGAGTCAAGCAGCTATCAGCTGAATGTACCATTGTAGTTAAAGTGTCATGGCTATCTAGTTCCTCTATTCTAGAGCCAAGGTAATTAATCTCTCTTCTGATTACAGTGAGCTCTGATTTTATAAAGGATTTCAAGTCAGCTATGTCCGACTTAGATGATAAATTTTGTATTGTCTCTTGCATTTGTAAAAAATGCTCTTGTGTGAATGTTGCAGGGTGATTTATCTGCTCTGTTACCATATCTTTTTTAGTAGGTGATGGGTTTCTCAACTCTTTTTCAGTAGGTTCTTGGGCAGAAAAGAAAGCATTTAAAGTGCTTGTTTGAGTCAGGGTTTTGATATTTTTCTCCCCTTTAGTAACCTTTTTAGATGCCATGTTATAACAGTATATATGTCTTCTATCGTCAGATTTATGTGTAGTAGTCACTGACCTTCTTTATAATGTCTTTACCATTCAGGATATGTACAGAAATGTCCCAGTTTTATAAATATATATTTTTCAAGTGCCAGATAAGTTGATTCTCTATATGAGTAATACAGGCATATCTTGTATATGTTAATGTAGGTGCATTTCAGTCAGCCTCCTTATCTGTACTCACTTTCTCTGTTGGTGCTCCGTCGAAATTGGGCCGCAAGTGAGGTCTCGGTGTGGCGTAATGCAGATGCCTTTCGGAGCATCATCAATAGTGATATGCAAACGATCTTATGCAGATGATCGTTTTATATTAGATGGTTAGAAGGTATGTCTACCAGGTTAACGTATGGGGCCTGAAGAAAATCAGCAGCATTACATCCTCTCCGATCACTGTATCGCCATGCTAAGTGTGTCGTAGGTGATATTTGCGCACCGCTCTTAATCATCTGTCTCCAGGCACTGGTTGTTCCTGAGGTGTTAGGAGAGGTTTGCATGATCAGGCTCCACCCCCATTGTATTGTCTTTTTTTACTTTAAAAGAAATGGTTTGAAATGCTAAAACCAAAACCTAGTCAAATAAGTCAACCCTTTCATTTTTAGTATGTTGTGTGTCATAGATAGTAAAAAAAAGTCAATTATCAGAGTGCTTACACTTTAAAAAAAATAAAAATTAATTCATGCTTACCTGATACATTTCTTTCTTTCCGGGCATGGAGAGTCCACGATTCATTCCAATTACTAGTGGGATATTCACTCCTGGCCAGCAGGAGGAGGCAAAGAGCATACCCATAACCCCCAGTCATTCGGCCGAAGGGAAATGGAAAAAGAAGATAACACAAGGATATAGAGGTGCTTGAGGTTTTTACAAAATACAGTCATCTTAATTTAAATAAAGACGGGTCGTAGACTCTCCATGCCCGGAAATAAATATATTTATCAGGTAAGCATAGGTTTTGTTTTCTTTCCTATGGCATGGAGAGTCCATGATTCATTCCAATTACTAGCGGGAACCAATACCCAAGCTAGAGGACACAGAATGAAAGGGAGGGAGATCAAGACAGGCGGACCTAAACAAAAGGCACCACCGCTTGAAGAAGTATCAAATTTGTAGAATTTGGAAAAGGTATGTAAAAAGGACCATGTGGCCGCCTTGCAAATTTGCTTCACAGAATCTTCATTCTTGAAAGCCCAGAAAGAGGAGACAGCACTAGTGAAATGAGCCGTAATTCTCTCAGGAGGCTTTTTTCCAGCTGTCTCATAAGCTAACCGGATAACACTTCTCAACCAGAGAGAAAGAGTAGTAGAAGTGGTCTTCTGACCCTTACGTTTACCAGAGAAAACCATAAACAGGGCAGAAGATTGCCGAAAATCTTTAGTTGCTTGAAGGTAACATTTTAGAGCAGGCATAACATCCAGGTTATGCAAAAGACTTTCCTTCTGGGAAGGAGGAATGGGACAAAAAGAAGGAACAATAATTTCCTGATTAATATTGCGAACCAACACCACCTTAGGAAGAAATCCCAGCTTAGTACGGAGGACCGTCTTATCAGTATGAAAAATTAGGTAAGGGGAATCACACTGCAGAGACGAAAGTTCGGAAACTCTGCAAGCAGAAGAAATAGCAATAAGAAACAAAATAAGAAACAAAACCTTCCAAGATAACAATTTAATATCAACAGAATGCATCAGCGCAAACTGAGCCTGCTGAAAAACTTTAAGAACAAGATTAAGGCTCTAAGGAGGATCAACAGGTTTAAACACAGGCCTGATTCTGACCAGGGCCTGAACAAAAGATTGAATCTGCCAGATGTTTGTGCAAAAGGTAAGACAGTGACAAACCCTTCTCCAACATTCGAGGAACCCATACTCTGCTGTAAGAGAATTCCTTCTTATCACAACAATAAAGGTATTTACGCCATACCCTATGGTAAATTCTGCGAGTCTGAAGCATAGTATCAACTACTTTCTCAGAGAAGCCACGCCTAACTAGAATTAGGCGTTCAATCTCCAAGCAGTCAATTTGAGAGAACCTAAGTTTGGATGTAGGAATGGACCCTGAAGTAGGAGGTCCTTCCTTAGGAGTAACCTCCAAGGGGGAAGAGATGACATCTTCTCCAGATCCACAAACCAGATCCTGCAAGGCCATGTAGGAGCTATTAGAATAACAGACGCTCTATCCTGTTTGATACGAGCAATGACTTGTTGAAGGAGAGCAAACGGAGGAAATAGGTATGCCAGATTAATAATCCAAGGAACCGCCAGAGCGTCTATCAGAGCGGCTTGAGGATCTCTTGACCTTGTACCGTACCTTGGAAGCTTGGTGTTTTGATGAGACGCCATCAGATCCAACTCCGGAACCCCCCATCTGAGGGTTATCTTTTGAGAATACCTCCTGATGGAGAGCCCACCCCCTGGGATGAAAGGTCTGTCTGTTCAGAAAATCTGCCTCACAGTTGTCCACCCCTAGAATGTGGATGGCAGATAGGAGACAATCCTGAGCATCCGCCAACTGTAGAATGCAAGTCACCTCCTTAATTGCTAAGGAACTCTGAGTTCCTCCCTGGTGATTGATGTAAGCCACTGAGGTGATGTTGTCCGACTGGAATCGGATAAATCGGACCAAGACTAATTGAGGCCAAGCTGTCAAGGCATTGAAAATTGCTCTCAACTCTAAGATGTTTATGGGAAGAGAAGACTCCTCCCGAGTCCACAGGCCCTGGGCTTTTAAAGGGACACTGTACCCAATTTTTTTCTTTTGTGATTCAGATAGAGCATGCAATTTGAAGCAACTTTCTAATGTACTTCTATTATCAAATTTTCTTCATTCTCTTGGTATGTTTATTTGAAAAGCAAGAATTTAAGTTTAGATGCCGGCCCATTTTTGGTGAACAACCTGGGTTGTCCTTGCTGATTGGGCAGCACCAATAAACAATTGCTGTTCATGGTTCTGAACCACAAATTTGCTGTCTCCTCAGCTTAGATGCCTTCTTTTTCAAATAAAGATATCAAGAGAACGAAGAAAAATTGATAATAGAAGTAAATTAGAAAGTTGCTTAAAATTACATGCTCTATATGAATCACAAAAGAAAAAATTTGGGTACAGTGCCCCTTTAAGGAGCCCCGAACTGCTCCCCAGCCTAACAGGCTGGCATCCGTGGTCACAATCACCCAGGAAGGTCTCAGGAAGCATGTGCCCCAGACAGATGGTCCTTTGAAATCCACCACGAGAGAGAGTCTCTCATTAGGGAATCCAGATTTATCCTCTGCGAAAGATCTGAGTGGTCTCCGTTCCATTGACTGAGTATGCTTAACTGCAGCGGTCTCAGATGAATCCGAGCAAAAGGAATGATATCCATGGAAGCCACAATCAGACCAATCACCTTCATGCATTGAGCCACTGATGGGCAAACAGAAGATTGGAGAGAGAGGCATGAAGCAAGAAGCTTTGATTTTCTAACCCCCGTCAGAAAATTTTTCATGGATATAGAATCTACAATTGTTCCCAAGAAACACACCCTTGTGTCTGGAACTAGGGAACTCTTTTCCAGATTCACTTTCCACCCATGGGAACGTAGAATAGACAACATCCATGTATGAGATCTTGCTAATTGAAAAGATGACGCTTCTCATCCAGGTAAGGCGCCACCGCTATTCCCTGAGATCTGACCACTGCCAAAAGAGCCCCCAGAACCTTTGTGAAGATTCTGGAAGCCGTAGCAAGGTCAAAAGGAAGGGCAACAAACTGGAAGTTCTTGTCCATGAAGGCAAACCTCAGAAACTGGTGATGATCCCTGTGAATGGGAACATGAAGATACGCTTCCTTCAGGTCTATGGTCATCATGAACTGACATCCATTTTGAAGGATGGAACCTTGAGGAATTTGTTGAGACACTTTAGATCTAAAATGGGACGGAAAGTTCCTTCCTTTTTGGGCACCACAAAAAAATTTGAATTGAATCCTTGACCCTGTTCCTCTATAGGAACTGGAACAATCACTCCCATGGAAGATAGATCTTTTATGCAGTTTAAGAAGGCCTTTCTCTTTATCTGGTTTGCAGATAACCTTGATAGGATAAATCTGCCCCTGGGAGGACAAGTTTTGAATCCTATTCTGTAACCCTGGGATACTATGTCCACTGCCCAAAGATCTGGAACATCAAGTATCCAAGCCTGTTGAAACAAAGAAAGCCTGCCCCCCACTTGATCCAAGACTGGATCAGGGGCGATCCCTTCATGCTGATTTGGAATCAGCGGAAGGCTTCTTGGTATGCTTCCCCTTATTCCAGGGTTGAATAGATTTCCATGAGGACTTGGATTGTTCTGGCTTGTAAGAGGAGGGGGGAAGATTTCTGTCCCTTAAAGCTACAAAAGGAATGAAAATTAGAAGTCTGGCGACCCTTAGGTCTGTTCTTCCTATTGTCAGTATATGGCCGGGTTATAATACAATTTATTTAATAATTATTCTTTAAAACAAACCCCCAATAAAATGCATATACGAAACAATTAAAACCAATATTTATTCCTAAATTCTTTATATTAGTTAAAGCTATAAACACATTGAAGCTTAAACTGTTACAATATTCTATACAAAGATCATAAAAATATACCTTTACAATTTACCTTATTCACAATGGATTACATTAAAATACCACAATGAAATACCAGAGTATGGATCACTAACTTTAATAGTGCTTAAACAATATAACAAGATGCTTTAACAGCCAATTTCTCTGAGCTGAAATAAACTCTTTTTAGCTACAATTAAGGCAAGTTCTAAAATATATATAGTTGCCAATAACTTAGTGCACACCAGAAAGATTTACTTACAATAATAGGCCTGACTTAGAAATATGAAATACAAAGGACCTTTATCTAGCAAATAAATTATTTAGCAATATTGACTAGTTGAACTACACAGGACTATGAATATGAGTTTAAAATACAAAGTATGCTCTTATCTAATATTATATATACTTAACAGTTTCTTATACTTTACCCAAATAAACAAATCAATATTTAAGCTTCCAGAGTTTCTTGTGGGTCATCTATGGAGGGTTTACTCACAATGTGCAAAGGTATAGACCTCAAGAATTGTTAATCTTTCTTTGTTCAAGAAAGTGTCCCCAAAAATGGCAGAGAATATACTTGGCACCAAAGCCTATGTATTTTTCTCTCCAAAAGTTAATGCTTTTTTGAGTCTGTCTGTATCCCCCTGTCTTAGAGTGTGTATGCCTCTTTATCTAAAAATAAAGAAAGCCTCCTCCTTTACCTTAATCATTCCCACAAAATTTTGATAGGCTCTCGGAGCTTGTCTTTCCGTTGGCCCTAATGGAGCTTGTCTCTGATTCGCTCTGGGATCTGAAAATCTCATAGGCTATTTGGTTTGGCATATGTTTTAAACAGTCAATTCGTTTGGCTGTCATACCAGTTTCCATCCCCTAGGGGGCAACAAACAACCAGAAATGCAGTCTTACCATCAATGCTGCTACAGTTTAATTATCTAACTTATAAAATGTTTATTTTATTTACTATAATTTTCAGTATTAATAAACTTATCTGGCCAACATATATGGGACCATATAGTGGCATTCTCTCTCAATATTTTAATATTAAATATGATTATTAGTGATGTCGCGAATAGTTTGCCAGCGAATAGTTCCCAGCGAACATAGCTTGTTCGCATTCGCCGCGGCGGGCGAACATATGCGATGTTCGGTCCGCCCCCTATTTGTCATCATTGAGTAAACTTTGACCCTGTACCTTACAGTCAGCAGGCACATTCCAGTCAATCAGCAGCAGACCCTTCCTCCCAGACCCTCCCACCTCCTGGACAGCATCCATTTTAGATTCATTCGGAAGCTGCATTCTTAGTGAGAGGAGGGACAGTGTAGCTGCTGCTGATTTAATAGGGAAATTGATAGCTAGGCTAGTGTATTCAGTGTCCACTACAGTCCTGAAGGACTCATCTGATCTCTGCTGTAAGGACAGCACCCCAAAAAGCCCTTTTTAGGGCTAGAACATCAGTCTGCTTTTTTTTTTTTTCCTGTGTAATCTAATTGCAGTTGCCTGCCTGCCAGCGTTTGTGTATCAGGCTCACAGCGTATACTGTGCCCACTTGCCCAGTGCCACCACTCATATCTGGTGTAACAGTAGTGTACATTTAAAAAAAACAACACTTTTTTGACTGTGAAATAATAGCAGCTGCCAGTACCCAAGATGGCCGCCAATAAGGCAGATGGGGAGGGTTAGAGAGCTGTTTTGGCGGGGATCAGGGAGGTTGGGGGCTAAGGGGGGATGCTACACCACAGCATATGTAAATATGCTAAAAAAAATTAAATTACGTTTTTTTTAAAAAAAAAAAAAAACCTTTTATTTTAGTACTGGCAAATTTTCTGCCAGTACTTAAGATGGCGGGGACAATTGTGGGGTGGGGGAGGGAAGGGAGCTGTTTGGGAGGGATCAGGGGGTCTGATGTGTCAGGTGGGAGGCTGATCTCTACACTAAAGCTAAAATTAACCCTGCAAGCTCCCTACAAACTACCTAATTAACCCCTTCACTGCTAGCCATAATACACGTGTGATGCGCAGCAGCATTTAGCGGCCTTCTAATTACCAGAAAGCAACGCCAAAGTCATATATGTCTGCTATTTCTGAACAAAGGGGATCACAGAGAAGCATTTATAACCATTTGTGCCATAATTGCACAAGCTGTTTGTAAATAATTTCAGTGAGAAACCTAAAATTGCGAAAAAATTTAAGTTTTTTTTAAATTTGATCGCATTTGGCGGTGAAATGGTGGCATTAAATATACCAAAATGGGCCTAGATCAATACTTTGGGTTGTCTACTACACTACACTTAAGCTAAAATTAACTCTACAAGCTCCCTACATGCTCCCTAATTAACCCCTTCACTACTGGCCATAAAACACGTGTGATGCGCAGTGGCATTTAGCAGCCTTCTAATTACCAAAAAGCGACGCCAAAGCCATATAAGTCTGCTATTTCTGAACAAAGGGGATCCCAGAGAAGCATTTACAACCATTTATGCCATAATTGCATAAGTTGTTTGTAAATAATTTCTGTGAGAAACCTAAAGTTTGTGAAAAAGTGAACAATTTTTTTCTATTTGATCGCATTTGGCGGTGAAATGGTGGCATTAAATATACCAAAATGGGCCTAGATCAATACTTTGGGTTGTCTACTACACTGCAATTAAACTAAAATTAACTCTACAAGCTCCCTACATGCTCCCTAATTAACCCCTTCACTGCTGGGCATAAAACATGTGTGGTGCGCAGTGGCATTTAGCAGCCTTCTAATTACCAAAAAGCAACGCCAAAGCCATATAAGTCTGCTATTTCTGAACAAAGGGGATCCCAGAGTTTGTGAAAAAGTGAACAATTTTTTTTTATTTGATTGCATTTGGCGGTTAAATGGTGGCATTAAATATACCAAAATGGGCCTAGATCAATACTTTGGGATGTCTTAAAAAACATAATTTATGCTTACCTGATAAATTCCTTTCTTCTGTAGTGTGATCAGTCCACGGGTCATCATTACTTGTGGGATATTAACTGCTCCCCTACAGGAAGTGCAAGAGGATTCACCCAGCAGAGTTGCTATATAGCTCCTCCCCTCTACGTCACCTCCAGTCATTCGACCAAGGACCAACGAGAAAGGAGAAGCCAAGGGTGTAGTGGTGACTGGAGTATAATTTAAAAAATATTTACCTGCCTTAAAAAACAGGGCGGGCCGTGGACTGATCACACTACAGAAGAAAGGAATTTATCAGGTAAGCATAAATTATGTTTTCTTCTGTTAAGTGTGATCAGTCCACGGGTCATCATTACTTGTGGGATACCAATACCAAAGCAAAAGTACACGGATGACGGGAGGGATAGGCAGGCTCTTTATACAGAAGGAACCACTGCCTGAAGAACCTTTCTCCCAAAAATAGCCTCCGAGGAAGCAAAAGTGTCAAATTTGTAAAATTTGGAAAAAGTATGAAGCGAAGACCAAGTTGCAGCCTTGCAAATCTGTTCAACAGAGGCCTCATTCTTAAAGGCCCAAGTGGAAGCCACAGCTCTAGTGGAATGAGCTGTAATTCTTTCAGGAGGCTGCTGTCCAGCAGTCTCATAAGCTAAACGAATTATGCTACGAAGCCAAAAAGAGAGAGAGGTAGCAGAAGCTTTTTGACCTCTCCTCTGACCAGAGTAAACGACAAACAGGGAAGACGTTTGTCGAAAATCTTTAGTTGCCTGTAAATAAAATTTAAGGGCATGAACTACATCCAGATTGTGCAAAAGACGTTCCTTCCTCGAAGAAGGATTTGGGCACAAGGATGGAACAACAATCTCCTGATTGATATTCCTGTTAGTGACTACCTTAGGTAAGAACCCAGGCTTAGTACACAGAACTACCTTATCCGAGTGAAAAATCAAATAAGGAGAATCACAATGTAAGGCTGATAACTCAGAGACTCTTCGAGCCGAGGAAATAGCCATTAAAAATAGAACTTTCCAAGATAACAACTTTATATCAATGGAATGAAGGGGTTCAAACGGAACACCCTGTAAAACGTTAAGAACAAGGTTTAAACTCCATGGTGGAGCCACAGCTTTAAACACAGGTTTAATCCTGGCCAAAGCCTGACAAAAAGCCTGAACGTCTGGAACTTCTGACAGACGCTTGTGTAACAGAATGGACAGAGCTGAGATCTGTCCCTTTAAGGAACTAGCGGATAACCCCTTTTCTAAACCTTCTTGTAGAAAAGACAATATCCTAGGAATCCTAACCTTACTCCAAGAGTAACCTTTGGATTCGCACCAATATAGGTATTTACGCCATATTTTATGGTAAATCTTTCTGGTGACAGGCTTCCTAGCCTGTATTAAGGTATCAATAACTGACTCAGAAAAACCACGCTTTGATAAGATCAAGCGTTCAATTTCCAAGCAGTCAGCTTCAGAGAAGTTAGATTTTGATGTTTGAAAGGACCCTGAATCAGAAGGTCCTGTTTCAGAGGTAACGACCAAGGTGGACAGAATGACATGTCCACCAGATCTGTATACCAAGTCCTGCGTGGCCATGCAGGCGCTATTAGAATCACTGATGCTTTCTCCTGTTTGATTCTGGCAATCAATCGAGGAAGCATCGGGAAAGGTGGAAACACATAAGCCATCCTGAAGGTCCATGGTGCTGTCAAGGCATCTATCAGGACCGCTCCCGGATCCCTGGATCTGGACCCGTAGCGCGGAAGCTTGGCGTTCTGTCGAGACGCCATGAGATCTATCTCTGGTTTGCCCCAACGTGGAAGTATTTGGGCAAAGACCTCTGGATGAAGTTCCCACTCCCCCGGATGAAAAGTCTGACGACTTAAGAAATCCGCCTCCCAGTTCTCCACTCCCGGGATGTGGATTGCAGACAGGTGGCAAGAGTGAGACTCTGCCCAGCGAATTATCTTCGATACTTCCATCATTGCTAGGGAGCTTCTTGTCCCTCCCTGATGGTTGATATAAGCTACAGTCGTGATGTTGTCCGACTGGAACCTGATGAACCCCCGAGTTGCTAACTGGGGCCAAGCCAGAAGAGCATTGAGGACTGCTCTCAATTCCAGAATGTTTATTGGAAGAAGACTCTCCTCCTGATTCCATAGTCCCTGAGCCTTCAGAGAATTCCAGACAGCGCCCCAACCTAGTAGGCTGGCGTCTGTTGTTACAATTGACCAGTCTGGCCTGCTGAATGGCATTCCCCTGGACAGATGTGGCCGATAAAGCCACCATAGAAGAGAATTTCTGGTCTCTTGAATGGAATGAAGGACACGGCATGCATTTTGAAGTTTTGTTAACCTGTCCTCTGTCAGGTAAATCTTCATTTCTACAGAATCTATCAGAGTCCCCAGGAAGGGAACTCTTGTGAGTGGAAAGGGAGAACTTTTCTCTTCGTTCACTTTCCATCCATGCGACCTTAGAAATGCCAGTACTATCTCTGTATGAGATTTGGCAGTTTGAAAGCTTGAAGCTTGTATCAGTATGTCGTCTAAGTACGGAGCTACTGAAATTCCTCGCGGTCTTAGTACCGCCAGAAGAGTGCCCAGAACCTTTGTGAAGATTCTTGGAGCCGTAGCCAGTCCGAATGGAAGAGCTACAAACTGGTAATGCCTGTCTAAAAAGGCAAACCTTAGATACCGGTAATGACTTCTGTGAATCGGTATGTGAAGGTAAGCATCCTTTAAATCCACTGTGGTCAAGTACTGACCCTCTTGGATCATGGGCAAAATTGTTCAAATAGTTTCCATCTTGAACGATGGAACTCTTAGGAATTTGTTTAGGATCTTTAAATCCAAGATTGGCCTGAAGGTTCCCTCTTTTTGGGAACTACAAACAGATTTGAGTAAAACCCTTGTCCTTGTTCCAACCGCGGAACTGGATGGATCACTCCCATTAATAAAAGATCTTGTACGCAGCGTAGAAACGCTTCCTTCTTTGTTAGGTTTGTTGACAACCTTGACAGATGAAATCTCCCTCTTGGGGGAGAGGATTTGAAGTCCAGAAGGTATCCCTGAGATATGATCTCTAACGCCCAGGGATCCTGAACATCTCTTGCCCAAGCCTGGGCGAAGAGGGAAAGTCTGCCCCCCACTAGATCCGGTCCCGGATTGGGGGCCCTCAATTCATGCTGTCTTAGGGGCAGCAGCAGGTTTTCTGGCCTGTTTGCCCCTGTTCCAGGACTGGTTAGGTTTCCAGCCTTGTCTGTAGCGAGCAACAGCTCCTTCCTGTCTTGGTGCAGAGGAAGTTGATGCTGCTCCTGCTTTGAAATTACGAAAGGAACGAAAATTGGACTGTCTAGCCTTGGCTTTGGCCTTGTCCTGAGGCAGGGCATGACCTTTACCTCCTGTAATGTCATCAATAATCTCTTTCAAGCCGGGCCCGAATAAGGTCTGCCCTTTGAAAGGAATATTAAGCAATTTAGATTTAGACGTAACATCAGCTGACCAGGATTTTAGCCACAGAGCTCTGCGTGCCTGAATGGCGAATCCTGAATTTTTAGCCGCAAGTTTAGTTAAATGTACTACGGCATCTGAAATAAATGAATTAGCTAACTTAAGGAATTTAAGTTTGTGTGTGATGTCATCTAGTGTGGATGATTGAAGTGTCTCTTCCAGAGACTCAAACCAAAATGCTGCTGCAGCCGTGACAGGCGCAATACATGCAAGAGGTTGCAATATAAACCCTTGTTGAACAAACATTTTCTTAAGGTAACCCTCTAATTTTTTATCCATTGGATCTGAAAAAGCACAGCTATCCTCCACTGGGATAGTGGTACGCTTAGCTAAAGTAGAAACTGTTCCCTCCACCTTAGGGACCATTTGCCATAAGTCCCGTGTGGCGGCGTCTATTGGAAACATTTTTCTGAATATAGGAGGGGGTGAGAAAGGCACACCGGGTCTATCCCACTCCTTAGTAACAATGTCAGTAAGTCTCTTAGGTATAGGAAAAACGTCAGTACTCGTCGGTACCGCAAAATATTTATCCAACCTACACATTTTTTCTGGGATTGCAACTGTGTTACAATCATTCAGAGCCGCTAATACCTCCCCTAGTAACACACGGAGGTTCTCAAGCTTAAATTTAAAATTTGAAATGTCTGAGTCCAGTTTATTTGGATCAGAACCGTCACCCACAGAATGAAGCTCTCCGTCTTCACGTTCTGCAAACTGTGACGCAGTATCAGACATGGCCCTTGCATTATCAGCGCACTCTGTTCTCATCCCAGAGTGATCACGTTTACCTCTTAGTTCTGGTAGTTTAGCCAAAACTTCAGTCATAACAGTAGCCATATCTTGTAATGTGATTTGTAATGGCCGCCCAGATGCACTCGGCGCTACAATATCACGCACCTCCTGAGCGGGAGATGCAGGTACTGACACGTGAGGCGAGTTAGTCGGCATAACTCTCCCCTCGTTGTTTGGTGAAATATGTTCAATTTGTACAGATTGACTATTTTTTAAAGTAGCATCAATACATTTAGTACATAAATTTCTATTGGGCTCCACTTTGGCATTAACACATATAGCACAGAGATATTCCTCTGAATCAGACATGTTTAACACACTAGCAAATAAACAGCAACTTGGAAATACTTTTCAAAGTAATTTACAAATAATATGAAAACGAACTGTGCCTTTAAGAAGCACAGAAAATATTATAACAGATAAAATAATTAAGTTATAGCATCAATCTTTGTCAGAATATACAGTTTTAGCAAAGGATTGTTCCCCTCAGCAAATGATAACTAACCCAGGCAGCAGAAAAAAATACACAAATAAACGTTTTTTATATCACAGTCAATACAATCAGCACAGCTCTGCTGTGAATGATTACTTCCCTCAAAAAAGACTCTTGAGATCCCTGAACTCTGTAGAGATGAACCGGATCATGCAGGAAAAAAATGAACCTCTGACTGAGTTTTTCTGATGCATAGTGAAAGCACCAAAATGGCCCCTCCCCCACACACATAACAGTGAGAGGGATCAGTGAACTGCTCTAATTTAAATCAAAACTATTGCCAAGTGGAAAAAAAGTGCCCAAAACATTTTTTCACCCAGTACCTCAGAGAAAAAAACGTTTTTACATGCCAGCAAAAAAACGTTTTACCTCAATAATTAATTGTCATTTAAAACCTATTGCAAGTCCCTGCAAAATAGGTTAAGTCTATGTATACAGTTTAAAAGCCAGAGAAGTACCATTTCCCAGAAAACTGAAGTGTAAAATATACATACATGACAGCCTGATATCAGCTACATCTACTGCATTCAAGGCTGAGTTTACATTATAACGGTATGGCAGGATTTTCTCATCAATTCCATGTCAGAAAATAATAAACTGCTACATACCTCTTTGCAGATTAATCTGCCTGCTGTCCCCTGATCTGAAGTTTACCTCTCCTCAGATGGCCGAGAAACAGCAATATGATCTTAACTACTCCGGCTAAAATCATAGAAAAACTCAGGTAGATTCTTCTTCAAATTCTACCAGAGAAGGAATAACACACTCCGGTGCTATTATAAAATAACAAACTTTTGATTGAAGATATAAAAACTAAATATATCACCATAGTCCTCTCACACATCCTATCTAGTCGTTGGGTGCAAGAGAATGACTGGGGGTGCCGTAGAGGGGAGGAGCTATATAGCAACTCTGCTGGGTGAATCCTCTTGCACTTCCTGTAGGGGAGCAGTTAATATCCCACAAGTAATGATGACCCGTGGACTGATCACACTTAACAGAAGAAATATATATATATATACATGTCAAGGGATATTCAGGTATTCCTGACAGATATCAGGGTTCCAATGTAGCTAGCGCTCATTTTGAAAAAAAGTGGTTTTGAAATAGCAAAGTGCTTCTTGTATTTATTTCCCTATAACGTGCAAAAAAAGCAAAGAAAATGTTAACATTGGGTATTTCTAAACTCAGGACAAAATTTAGAAACTATTTAGCATGGTTGTTTTTTGGTGGTTGTAGATGTGTAACAGATTTTGGGGGTCAAATTTAGAAAAAGTGTGTTTTTTTTTCCATTTTTTCCTCATATTTTATAATATTTTTAATAATAAATTATAAGATATGATGAAAATAATGGTATCTTTAGAAAGTCCATTTAGTGGCGAGAAAAACGGTATATAATATGTGTGGGTACAGTAAATGAGTAAGAGGAAAATTACAGCTAGACACAAACACCGCAGAAATGTAAAAATAGCCCTGGTCCTTAAGGGAAAGAAATTGAAAAATGGCATTTGTCCTTAAGGGGTTAAATAAAACTAGAAATTTGACTGTGAAATAATAGCAGTCAGTTTCCTTCACACGTGTGCGTTTCAGGGCCTGCCAGGACACAGTGTCACACCAGTGCAACTCATATCTGTTGTAACAGTAGTGTACATTTAAAAAAAAAAAAAATACAATTTTGACTGTAATAGACTGAATAGCAGTTAGTTGTCTGCAAGCGTGTGTGTCAGGCCTACAGCGTCTACTCTGCCAACTTCTGCCAGTGCACAGTGCCACTCATATCTGTTGTCACAGTAGCTTGCACGCATAGTACCACTAATCGAAAAAAAAATGACAGGCAGAGGAAGGCCACCCCGCAGGGGCCGTCGTGGTCGTGGTGCTGTGATTCCCTTTGGCCCTAGAATAATGCCCAGTGTTCAGAGGCCACATACCCTGAACTCGAAAAGTTCTGAGGACATAGTTGACTTGCTAACACAGGACACCCAATCTTCTACAGCTTCCGCTCGGAACCTTGACGCACCATCCTCCTCCAGCTTAGCTTCGGGCACCTCTCAAGTTATCACTCACCCGCCTGCCGCCACCACCAACACTAGCACCACAGCCGCTTCACTTGATCTGTCAGAGGAGTTATTTACACATCAGTTGGAAGAAATGAGTGATGCGCAACCATTATTGCCAGAGGATGTAGATAACAGGGATATGTTTCAGTCAGGCAGCATTACACACATGGCCGTACGGTGTGATGATGATGATGTTGTACCCGCTGCTGCTTCCTTTGCTGAGTTGTCAGATACAAGTGAAGCGGTTGATGACGATGCGTCCGGGGATGTCACGTGGGTGCCCGCTAGAAGAGAAGAAGAACAGGGGGAAAGTTCAGATGGGGAGACAGAGAGGAGGAGGAGACGAGTTGGAAGCAGGGGGAGGTCGTCGCAAGGAGCTAGTGGCACAGTCAGACAGCATGCATCGGCACCCGGGGTCAACCAGACAGCACGCCAATCAACGCATGCTGTTGCCACCACCAGAATGCCGTCATTGCAGAGCTCAGAAGTTTGGCATTTTTTGTGTGTCTGCCTCTGACAACAGCGATGCCATTTGCAACCTGTGCCAAAAGAAACTGAATCGCGGGAAGTCCAACACCCACCTAGGTACAACTGCTTTGCGAAGGCACATGATCGCACATCACAAACGCCTATGGGATCAACACATGAGTACAAGCAGCACACAAACTCAAAGCCGCCATCCTCCTCCTGGTCCAGCATCTTCAGCCACGTCAACCACTGCTGTCCTCCTTGCCCCCTCTCAACCATCCGCCACTCCGTGTCTCGCCTTGAGCAGTTACTGCTCATCTACCCACAGTCAGGTGTCTGTCAAGGACATGTTTGAGCGTAAGAAGCCAATGTCACAAAGTCACCCCCTTGCCCGGCATCTGACAGCTGGCTTGTCTGAACTCTTAGCCCGCCAGCTTTTACCATACAAGCTGGCAGAGTCTGAGGCGTTCCAAAAATTTGTAGCTATTGGGACACCGCAGTGGAAGGTACCCGGCCGAAATTTCTTTGCACAAAAGGCAATCCCCAACCTGTACTCAATTGTGCAAAAGGAAGTAATGGCATGTCTGGCACACAGTGTTGGGGCAAGGGTCCATCTGACCACTGATACCTGGTCTGCAAAGCATGGTCAGGGCAGGTATATCACCTACACTGCGCATTGGGTAAACCTCCTGATGGCTGCCAAGCATGGAATGCGTGGCTCTGCAGAGGAGTTGGTGACACCGCCATGACTTGCAGGCAGGCCTGCTGCCACCTCATCTACTCCTCCTACTCTATCCTCTTCCATAACCTCCTCGGCTGAGTCCTCTTCTGCTGCTGCATCTTGCTCCACATCAACGGGGAGTTTGGTCTGTCACTGTGAAGCGGGCGTAACCCTTACACTACATGATCGATACAACATCATACCTGAGGTTTTATTTTATTTATTTTTTTTTATTTTTATTTTTTGAGTTTTAAATATCTTTATTGAAATAGTAAATATGGTACAAAATAAAACAAAAATAGTAAGAGAGCGAGTGCTCTGTACATCAATAAAAGAGCCAGTAATGAATCATAAGCAGGTTATTACTCCTTACAATGCAGCTCTATAAGCCAGACTGTCTTATGCCAAAAAAAAAAAAAGAACTATATAGTCCAGTGTTCCAGCTTGTGTGAAGTTTTGTTTCTGGAGAGTTCTTTGATGATTAGCCAGTCCACATCTTATGGTCTTAGATACTTGGCTGGACAGTCGTACTAAGACTTGAGATTTTTAGATTCATGAAAATACATATAATAGAGCAACAACAGAGTTAACAAGAGGTTGGATGAATAATGTCTCAAAGGCTCTCTCTCTCTCGGAGTGTTCTCTGTCAACATAATAATACATTCTTATTCTTACTCTCAGTCAGGCCTGTCTATGACATTGTCGAGCACGGGCGAAGGGGGGGTTAAAGGGAAAGTAGTGATGTAGAGGGAGGGGTGCACCTTAGGCAAAAGGTAGAGGGTTTGCAGATGTTTTACTTAGGATATTTTATTATAAAGTCTGCTGCTCGTTCTGTGTGGTCTTGGAGGCGCCCCATCTCATGAGCATAAGCTCGTGTGTTGCAATCTTTCCTATTCTACGGAAATTATATCTTTCCAGAGCCAATAGTGAGTCTACTTGTTCTATCCACATATCCAAGGTAGGTATACTTTGTGTTTTCCATCTCTGTGGTATTAGGGTTTTTGCACTGCTTAACATTATGTATAGTAGTGACATTTTAGCGTCTTCCTTGAGGTCTGGTAAGTCAAGTAAGAGTATGGTGTGAGGGTCTCGCGGAATTTGGGTTGAGAGTGCTTTGTTCATATGTGCGAATTCTTGACCCCAGAAGGTGTCAAGTCTAGGACAAGTCCACCAAATGTGTAGTAGATCGGCTGCCTCACCGCAATTTCGCCAGCACTTATTACTCGCATGTCTAAATATTTTGTGTAATCTCTGGGGTGTAAGGTACCACCGAGCTAGAAACTTATAATTCATTTCCTGAATTTTTGCTGAGATGGATGTTCTTTTATGATGTGTCTATGTTAGCGCCCAAGTCCCTGTGCCATTTGTAACAGTATGATGGGAGATCTTCTTGCCCTGTGTTTGATAGTATCCTGTATATTGTGGAAATTGTGTGACGTGGTATAAAAGCTAGTGTACATAGAGATTTGAATCTTGTGAGAGGTCTGATGAGATCCCGCCTTTGTTTATGTGAGCTAAGGTAGTGTGATAGTTGTGCATATGAGTACCAGGAGGTAGTGAGCCATGGTTCTTTTTCAGTCAGTTCTTGTCGTGTGATAAGTTTTCCATCCTTGGTGACATTGCGCCATGTGTGCAATGAGATTGGAGGAGCATATTGTGGTATGTATCGATTGAAGGGGAGGAAAGGGGTTTCAGGATTGTTGGGTAGGAGGGACAATGGTGACGGTTTGGACGAAATGTGTGTGCTGGTTGCGACCAGTTTGTCCCACTGTGAGAAGAGCTCCACGAGAAGGGGGTAGTGAGATATTATCTTGGGTCTGTCTGCAGGTTGGAGCCAGCTCAAACTACCTGCATTAGTCACTTTTAATATCTCTCTATCCAAATGAATCCATTGTTTGTGAATTGAGTTGTGACACCAATCTGTGATTCTTTGTATGATTGTTGTAAGTCTATATCTCTCCAGGTCAGGGACGCCAAGGCCCCCACTGTCCCTAGTCATATATAGTGTTTTCCTGGGTATCCTAGGTTTAACAGAGCCCTAAATAAAATGTTCTATATTTCTTTGTGTTTGTGTTATGAAGTTTTTGGGTAGGGGGATAGGTAGGGCCTGTAACAGGTACAGAATCCTTGGCAGAATATTCATCTTTAGGACATGTATTCTCCCTATCCAGGAAAGTGGTTTGTTTTTCCAACAGGACAAATACCTAGTAATATCTGCTTGTAGTGATTTATAATTTGCTAGGAACGAGGTCTGTGTGTCTGCTGTTAGATATATACCCAGATATTTAAGTTGTTTGTCCTGAACATGCAAGGGGCATGTTGCTTTTATTTTTTCCATTGTGTGGGTTGGGACATTTATATGTAGTATTTCTGACTTACTCAAGTTGAGGTGGAAATTAGAATGTAGTCCATACTCTTCAAATTCTGTCATGAGAGGGGGCAGTGAATTTTCTAGGTCTGTTATAGTTAGCAGGACATCATCCGCATACATTGGCAGTTTATATTCAGCATGTTCTGTACGGATGCCCTTAATTTGTAGGTTTGACTGAATTTTATGTGCCAGCATTTCTATGGATAGAGCGAATAATATAGGGGATAAGGGGCATCCTTGACGGGTGCCATTTTTAATATGAAAGGGTTCTGATAGTATTGTGTTAACTTTGACCCTGGCTGTAGGTTCCGAATACAGGGAGAATATTTTACTGATGAATCTTTGGCCAATGTTAAATCTGGACAGGGTAGATCTGAGAAAGCCCCAGTCCACCCTGTTGAACGCCTTCTCGGCATCAGTGGAAATAAGTGACAGTGGAATGTGATTAACTTGGGTGTATGATATGAGTTGACTAATTTTCAAGGTGTTATCTCTTGCCTCTCTGTTGGGGATAAAGCCAACCTGATCCGGGGAGATAATTTGATTGAGCATTGGGTTCAGTCTGTCTGCTGGAATTTTGGCAAAAATTTTAACGTCCGTATTGAGGAGGGATATGGGGCGGAAATTCTGAGGTATATTTGGTATTTTTCCCGGTTTTGGTATTATGGCAATGTGTGCTTCTAATATAGACTTTGGAAAGCCTCCCGTTTCCTCAAGGGCGTTAAATGTTTTATGCAATTTAGGGGCAAGAATCTGGGCAAATTTTTTATAATACTTTGTACTGAACCCGTAGGGGCCTGGACTTTTCCCAGTTGGTAAGTTTGCAATGGCTGCCTTAATTTCTGTAATGCCACTAGGGGAATCTAATGTTTGGGATTGCTCTTCCATAAGAGTAGGGACCTGAACGTCTTCTAAATAATTGAACAACCTTTTTCTTTTATCCTCGGGTAATTGTGGTTGGGCAAGAGAACCTGCAAGGTCATATAACGAAGCGTAATATTTATGGAAGGTATCAGCTATGGCTATGCTATCCCTTTTGTCCATTCCGTCTTTGTTTTTAACCATGTATATGTGTGATTTTAGCTGTCTCCTGCGAATTTGTCTGGCTAGTATTTTACCAGATTTATTACTTTGCTCTAAGTATTTTTGTTGAAGGGTAAATGCTTGTTTCTTATATTCATATTGCAGGAGTGTGTTGAGATCTGTCCTGGCTGCCTTTAGCTCTGCTAATAAGGTGTCATTTTTGGGAGAATGTTTATGTGTCATTTCTAGTGTTCTTATTTTACTCAAAAGTTGTTCCACTTTGAGCCTGTGCTGTTTGGTTAAGTTGGCCTTATGCTTGATAAATTCGCCTCTCAGGACACATTTATGTGCCTCCCAGATATTGGCGTGGGAGGTTTTAGTGTTATCATTATGGTGAAAGTATTCCACCAGTGTTTCTCTATTTCCTGGCTGACTACTGGATTTTCTAAGAGGTAATCTTCTAACCTCCACTGGAAGGGTGCAATTGGTTTTTCAGGCCAGTTGACAGTACATGAGACAGGGGCGTGGTCAGACCACGTGATTGAGTGTATTCGGGTGTTTTTGATTAATGAAAGTGTAAGTGCGTCAGTTAGGATATAATCGATACGTGAGTAGGATTTATGTGGGTGTGAGTAGAAGGTGAAGTCTTGTGTAGTGGGATGGAAGGTGCGCCAGACATCGTGGAGTGCTAAGTTGTGAATTTGTGTGTTGATGCTTTTAATGTCTTTCTTTGGTATGTGTGAGCATCTTCCATGTGTGTCTAAATTTGGGTCTAATGGGGTATTCAGATCACCTCCTAGTATGAGCATTCCTTTTTTGTTGTCAAGAAGCTTACCAGACAAGTATCGCATAAAGGACTTTTGTGCCCGGTTAGGGAAATACGCATTTACTAGGGTGATAGGCCTATTGTAAAGCAGTCCTGTCAAGATCAGTAACCTGCCATCTGTGTCTTGTTCTATTTGTAATTTTTGGAAAGGTGTGTCTTTTCTAATAAGGATACCTACTCCATTTTTCTTAGTTGGGCCAGAAGAGAAGAAAGCTGTAGGGTATTTGTGGTGAAGCCAACAAGGTTCTTTACCTTTTTTAAAGTGTGTCTCTTGGAGTAGGATGAAGGTGCTTCTTTGTTTATGTAGATCTGTGAGTACTATATTTCTTTTTTGTGGTGTGTTAAAGCCTTTAACATTTATAGTGGTGAAGGTGATGGAGTGTGATCCACCTGTGTCTGCCATAGTGTATATCAGGGTGTGCAGAACAAGAATGAGCCCTACGAGTGTCTCGCAACTGTATAGCTTATGTTTCAGGGTCATATTCGGTCTATCAGTATTTAGTGGGGAGGGAAAGGAAGGTTGCGAAGGGTAAGTGGGAAGAAGAAGCTTCGCCCGCGCTCCGGGCTGATGTTGGGTATATTAGTTAAGTACAAAGTTTGTCACAATAAGATTAACTGAATACTGGAAGTAGGAAATTTTTCTATTCCCTAATCAAAACAATAGTTAGCCAAGCCCAACTGGAACAAGTCTTCAATTCAATAACAATACAACAATATTGATGTGAACAGTAAGGGGAGTGAGACCTATTATTGCCGTTTAGTCAGTCGTGAAAAGTGTTGTGGTTTTGGTATGATATTATGTTGTAATTTGAAAATATTAGGGCAGTAATGCCTGGAAGGGGGGGGGGATATGTGTGCTGAGGGAGTGTAACTGCAGTTGTAGAGCGGGGGGTGTCGACGGTGTGTCTATGGTTGGTTATATGTTGTCTCCTGGGCATTATGTGTGCAGTCTTGGGGTACTGTTGTGAAACGTTCTCTGTTGTCGAGGCTAGTTGGTCTATATTTGTTCCTGATAACATCCTGTGATGACAATATTATGCCTCTGTGTTGTGTATCATATGTCCAGTGTGTTTACAATGCTAAGTTCTCTATATCATGCAGTGAAATCTTAAATCAGTACTATTCGTAATAATGTCGTTAGGGGGTGTCAGTTGTCTGGTGTGTCTGGATAGTTGAGGCTGTAGGTGTGTAGGTTAGATGTAATTACATATCAACGTGTGTAAAACATGGTGAACTACTACATTAAAATACAAACAAAACATTCAGAACCATGAACTATAATAACTGATTATATTAACACTCTATATTATATTATACTCATCTGAAGTATGACATATCTTCAACGTCTTTCAGTGTCCATAATACGATGTCAAGTGCACCCCTCCCAGAGGCCCCTTATGGGACCCCCAGAGAGGAGAATCGCACCCGACAATAAACAAAGCATAACAGTTGGTCAGTCATTTAGAGAGTTCTCTGAAGATGGAATGGTTCCCGGGATATGTAAAGTGTCATTTTTCCCATAGAGAGTTTGATCCTGATGGGTCTTCTGACCAAGATTTGGTACTTGTTCCCGCCCCCGGGGCCCTCACCCTCTCGAGGCTAGGTCCCTGCGACTCAAGCCGGCGATCTTTTGGTGGAGGTTGAGATTGGGTTGTCTCTTCATTGTATGTGTTTCTGTTCTGCAAGATACCCAGTGTTTGTTCTGTTCTGTATGTTCCATGTCTTGCGAGGGGTATTTATGGGGTGTCTCTGATGACTGGGAATTCTGATCTATAAGTTCTGCGGTTGTCTGGTGCTGGGCCTTCATGTAATGGCTCATGAACATAGAAGAGGCCTGCTTATCTGGCTTTGGGAATCGTTTACAGGGCATGCCCGCAAAGGCAGCACTGCAGGTAGTGCCGTTAGTTTAAGTCAAGCGGTATTTTAATGCTATGGTGTTTACAGAGTGTCTCTCAAGCCAGGGCAGGGTGTGTAACATTGCCGGTGTTTTGGGCCTTGAAGGGAGTTTATCGATAAGTTATTTGGTGCTGCAGTTATTAATGATTGTTGTGGGCCTATTAGGATCCCACGTGGCTATTATGTGAGGGTTAATGGCACCCTTCGACCTTACCACTCCAAGTTGTGTGTCCTCTCTCGCCCCAGGTAAAGTGTGCTGGTCCCAGCAGGTATTTTCAATTTGTGGCGTAGCATTAATATGATCCGGCGTGTGTGTGTGGATATCCGCGCCCAATCTCTGATATCGTGGAGTTCTCTGCGCCGTTCGTTCTCTGTCGTTAATGTAATGACTGGGTAGCCTGTGGTTGCGGCTTGCTAGGACTGAAGGTTTGTAGTCTCCGATCAGGGTGTAATATGTGTGCTGTTTACTCCGTCACGCCGACACATATAGCTGTAATGGCGTAGTTTCAGTGACTCCCAGAGTTAAGTGAGGTTGATCAGGTCTCGCAATCTTTATTTTTCTTGGCTTGCGTTGTCATCAACCTTTGTGGGGTTTAACCCCCCCTCCATTTCAGGCATTTAGTGGCTATAAGGATATCATATCTTGTCTCTGCAATTTTTCGGTCTGCAGAGCCGTTTCAGTGTGCAGCCATCATCCTGGGCTGCTAAGCTCCGCCCCCCCATACCTGAGGTTTTAAAGCACGTTATTCCAAACAATTTAGGAATGTTAGGTGATTTATGCCCTTTATGGATTAAAACCAGACTCTGCATCAACTATGTAATTTTCCATGGGAGTTTTGCCATGGATCCCCCTCCGGCATGCCACAGTCCAGGTGTTAGTCCCCTTGAAACAACTTTTCCATCACTATTGTGGCCAGAAAGAGTCCCTGTGGGTTTTAAAATTCGCCTGCCTATTGAAGTCAATGGCGGTTCGCCCGTTTGCGAACATTTGTGGAAGTTTGCGTTCGCCGTTCGCGAACCCAAATTTTTATGTTCGCGACATCACTAATGATTATACTTCTAGTAAACATAATAATAAACAGCTCACTGTTAACAATCCTTTTTCACAGAATCATAGCATTCACATTATTGGTGAAATGTGCTGGTATTATATACAGCACATTTCACGTTTCTAATAATTTTTGAGTACATAGATTTATGTTTATGATCAATATTCAAAGGACATCTTGTTTATAAATCTCATTTTCACATCAGTTTTTCCTTGTAATTTTAACTAGATTTCTGGAAAACAAAGAAAAATGTGTTTATCTTGAAATAAATCGGTCAATATTTATATATACCAATGCAGTTATTATTCAATATAACAGATATATACAGAATGTATTTAACATAGTATACATATATATTTGTAGAGAGATGTTTTAAATATGATCTGTGTATTTTAAATTATGAGGATTTAGACACAATTTCTTTATCTGAGATCTCGTTTCTTATGTGCTGTAGGTAACTTGAGTTCAGATGCCTTCTCAACTGAGAATGTGTATCAGATCTCAGCAGGGACAACACTTAGATGAGGATAGCTGTATCCTCTAAACAAGCCTGTATATTCCATTATTCTTGTAGACGGAGCAACTGGCTTTTTTTTAGATAAGGAAAAATGATTCTTTACCCAGGCCCTTTGAAATGGGTAATTGGGACATTCTGACTTGTGATCTGATAGGAACTTTAACTTCACACCTTAGGCAGGAAATCTTTGAAAGCAATTCCTTTGTTCTCAGATGTTCTGTTAATCAGGAAAAGGGGGTTGTTTTACCCAGCCAAAATCATTTGTTAGAGAGAACTGTAATTTATAGTAAATAAAATTGATGCAACCAGTTTCATATATAATGAACCCTATGGTCTTATCATGTATAAATACTATATATATCTATATATATATTATTTAATAACACTCACAGATATCCTGACATAAATCCATCTTCCAATTTTCAATGGATGTAGGACACATGTATTGGAATTGGTTTAAAATCAGTGGTACTTGGTGAGTGTACTGACAGTTTGCTTTATAGACAGCCTTCTATGAAGAAAGTCCGTTATTTTTGAGCCCTTATGCTCATTAGCTAGGCATCTTTAAACTACAATATTTATGTAGTGCATTTGGGGATATGACACTTCATTCTCCCTCTATGACTTGTAGTTGGGATCTAGGATGGCACACTCGCAACTGATTAATATGGACCCATTTATCCATAAAAGTATCATTTTTAGGTATCCTAATTTTATAGGCAACTTGAAATATTTTGTCAGGAATGACAAAAGGACCCTTCCATGATGGAAGAAATTTCTTCTCCTTAGCCTCTCTTCCAAAATTATAAATATAAACTTTATCATTTATTTCATATTCCTTTTTGGACCTTTTGAGATCATAGTAGGTTTTAGTGGCAGTTGCAGTCTTTTCTAAGTTCCTTTGAGCAAATGCAAAGGCATATTGCAGGTGCTTTCTTAGGTTCTCCACATATTGATTGGCAGCGTCTGGTCTGATATTCGGTACAGTAGATGCTGAGGTAGAACCATTCTTCTACCAGTCATCAATTCAAAAGGTGACATCTTGGTAGCACTACTTGGAGTTGCTCTTAATGCCATTAGGTCTAGAGGAAATTTTACATCCCAGTCTTTACCCGTTTTACTCACAAACTTTTTGAGGATTTTCACAGTGGACTGGTTGTAATGCTCTACACCACCACTTGAGGCAGCTCAAAAGACCCCTAGTATTTTCCACATTTTGGTCATCACTTCACTAGTGAAGTGGGTTCCCCGATCGGATTCGATTCGCTGGGGTAAACCAAATCTGGAAAACATGTGGTTGATGAGCAATGCTGCGCATGTTTCAGCACTTTTGTTAGGTGCACTGATGCACTCTACCCATTTAGTGAATAGGCACATTACTGTCAACATGTATTTGTTACCTCTAGATGACCTTGTTACTGGACCAATAAAATCAATTTGTATATCTTACCATGGCATTACCATCCCCCTTTTCTGCAATGGCACTCTATGCGTTGGTGCAGTGGGTTGGAACTGTGGACATATTAAACAACCTTGACAGTAGGTGTGAACGTCCTTCAACATATGCAGCCAGAAGGCGTAGTCACGCAATATTTCATACGTTAATTTGGCACCACGATGGCCAGATGTGGGAGCATCATGGGCATGTTGAAGTATGAGTCCTCTGAACTTGGTGGGTACCACCCATTGCTGGATGCCAGTTTTGGAGGTTCTAATTAACAAACCATCCTGCAACTTGAATTGTGATCTGGACTTCATTAAGCTTCTAAGATCTTCCTTGCCAATACAATCATCTTTTGAGATGAGGTTGCTTTCAGGATCTTCTATGTGGTTATAGAAGATGCCTACAATGGGGTCTTCTTTTTGACTAGTGATCAGGTCCTCACTAGGAGAATCCTGACTTTCTGAAACCTACAGAAATCTTAGTTTCTTTTACCTGACACCCTGTTTTCACACTCATACAATTCTTATCTTATTCGAGTAATTTCACTAATAGTAAATAAGAATTTACACAATGCACTATTTCCATCACATTTAGTTAAATAAATATGTATATAAGGTTTATTTATTTATTTATTTTTCAAGGATTTATTCAAGTACAATAACGGCACCTTTTAGTCTATATTGTTATCAGAATAACAAATAAGAAACCTAAGGAATACAGCTTCCAATTTCTAATTCTCAGCTCAGGTCCCTATAATAAAATTTGTATTCTTCTTATGATTTCTTTTTCTATTGACAAATAACAACATTTCATTGTTCGCAGAAGTATTGATGGAGTCAACTTACTGAGTTCAAACTAACAATAATATTTTGGCAAGTTAAGAATATCAACCGTGTAGTTTATCCATGATATCAATCCTGCTTCTATTAGGGTTACTGTTAACTGTTAAATGAAAATTATTCTAGCCAGATAGGCACTGGTAAAACCCAGTGTTAAACACACGTCTCTCGAAAAACTACATTACCCAGAATACACTTGGCTCAATGACAATTGTTTTACCAGCACGTAACATCAATGTTACTTCCCATTGGGTGGAGCTAACTATCAACCGGGTTTATAAGGCGTATGCAAACAGTGCAATCGCGATAACCCTTTGAAAAAGCCGTGTTAGATGGCGAAACATGTTAGGGATTTAGGGAAATGGTGAGGAGTCACTGCGAGCTCCTGTATTTTTAGAAGCTAACCATCATTAGTGCTAAATATTTAAACCAGTTACTTTAATTAGGCTATATACATGTGTCTCTATTGAATTGATATGTAAGTAAGGGAGACTATTGGTATAAAAGGCTGGCGTAAGGTCAATGAAATACTGGCTACTTTCTAAATTATAATCACCGCTTGTGTGCGAGACTGCACTAACGATTAGAGAATTTAAATACGAAAGCGCCAAAATTAGATAAGACAGATATCGGGCACCACCCGCCAGCTAATAACCAGTAAAAGACCGGCTTTATACCGTTATAACGATAACGCCTACTAACGTAGCATTAGTGTGAGATATTTCACAGGATAGTAACACCGTGACACTAGAATGTATAAATATTATTGAATCTAAATCATCCAAAATCTAGATATCGTGTACTAGCAGAGTACTAGTGTGTGATGTACTAAATAATATCAATACTGTGATTTTCACATGTACATAAATTATGGAATCTTAGCTATTTCGCAATTGAGATATAGCTAACACAGTATTAAACTATATGATTAACTGGGGAAACCAGAATTTTTCTATTGCAAGTTAAAAAGCCATACAACTTTAACTGAAGGGTTGCAGGTAGTTCCTCTAGTAATTGAATCACAGAATACAGCTACTGATACAAACAGGTAATTTAACACTATTAATTATAATACACAATCGAAAAAGCACTCATATGTGAATGCAAGCCAATAAAAAATTGTTCATCTTCATATGGTGACACAACAATTAAACTCACATATTTATTTAAAGTCTGACGTTCTTTAAATAAAATTGCAAGATTGTACCCTAAATAGATGAGCTGTGATACCAGATGCAATCAATGTTTACATAAGCACATTTGAAACTGTTACAATGTAATAAAATATGTAATACACATCACTGCATCAATTGAACTTGGAACTATATATCCACAACCAATAAGTTACATTATATAACTGAACTTCCAGCTATAGAAATAACTTTATCAACCACACTATACAATCAAACTCTTAGCTACAATCAGGTATGCGTATGAAACTACCTCCACTGGGTGATATTAATATACAATCGCAGTTTGTGAGAATCTGACAATCAATATTGTAATAAAACTAACATAACAAACTAAGGCCTAGATTTGGAGTTCGGCGGTAGCCGTCAAAACCAGCGTTAGAGGCTCCTAACGCTGGTTTTGGCCGCCCGCTGGTATTTGGAGTCAGTGATTAAAGGGTCTAACGCTCACTTTACAGCCGCGACTTTTCCATACCGCAGATCCCCCTACGCCATTTGCGTAGCCTATCTTTTCAATGGGATCTTTCTAACGCCGGTATTTAGAGTCGTTTCTGAAGTGAGCGTTAGAGCTCTAACGACAAAATTCCAGCCGCCTGAAAATAGCAGGAGTTAAGAGCTTTCTGGCTAACGCCGGTTCATAAAGCTCTTAACTACTGTACCCTAAAGTACACTAACACCCATAAACTACCTATGTACCTCTAAACCGAGCTCCCCCCACATCGCCGCCACTCGATTAAAATTTTTAACCCCTAATCTGCCGACCGCCACCTACGTTATACATATGTACCCCTAATCTGCTGCCCCTAACCCCGCCGACCCCTATATTATATTTATTAACCCCTAATCTGCCCCCCACAACATCGCCGCCAGCTACTTAAAATAATTAACCCCTAATCTTCCGACCGCAAAGCGCCGCCACCTACGTTATCCCTATGTACCCCTAATCTGCTACCCCTAACACCGCCGACCCCTATATTATATTTATTAACCCCTAATCTGCCCCCCTCAACGTCGCCGACACCTGCCTACACTTATTAACCCCTAATTTGCCGAGCGGACCTGATCGCTACTATAATAAAGTTATTAACCCCTAATCCGCCTCACTAACCCTATCATAAATAGTATTAACCCCTAATCTGCCCTCCCTAACATCGCCGACACCTACCTTCAATTATTAACCCCTAATCTGACGACCGGAGCTCACCGCTATTCTAATAAATGTATTAACCCCTAAAGCTAAGTCTAACCCTAAAACTAACACCCCCCTAACTTAAATATAATTTACATCTAACGAAATAAATTAACTCTTATTAAATAAATTAATCCTATTTAAAGCTAAATACTTACCTGTAAAATAAATCCTAATATAGCTACAATATAAATTATAATTATATTATAGCTATTTTAGGATTAATATTTATTTTACAGGCAACTTTGTATTTATTTTAACCAGGTACAATAGCTATTAAATAGTTAAGAACTATTTAATAGTTACCTAGTTAAAATAATAACAAATTTACCTGTAAAATAAATCCTAACCTAAGATATAATTAAACCTAACACTACCCTATCAATAAAATAATTAAATAAACTACCTACAATTGCCTACAATTAACCTAACACTACACTATCAATAAATTAATTAAACACAATTCCTACAAATAACTACAATTACATAAACTAACTAAAGTACAAAAAATAAAAAAGAACTAAGTTACAGAAAATAAAAAAATATTTACAAACATAAGAAAAATATTACAACAATTTTAAACTAATTACACCTACTCTAAGCCCCCTAATAAAATAACAAAGCCCCCCAAAATAAAAAATTCCCTACCCTATTCTAAATTAAAAAAGTTACAAGCTCTTTTACCTTACCAGCCCTGAACAGGGCCCTTTGCGGGGCATGCCCCAAGAAGTTCAGCTCTTTTGCCTGTAAAAAAAAACATACAATACCCCCCCCCCAACATTACAACCCACCACCCACATACCCCTAATCTAACCCAAACCCCCCTTAAATAAACCTAACACTAATCCCCTGAAGATCTTCCTACCTTGTCTTCACCATCCAGGTATCACCGATCCGTCCTGGCTCCAAGATCTTCATCCAACCCAAGCGGGGGTTGGCGATCCATAATCCGGTGCTGAAGAGGTCCAGAAGAGGCTCCAAAGTCTTCCTCCTATCCGGCAAGAAGAGGACATCCGGACCGGCAAACATCTTCTCCAAGCGGCATCTTCGATCTTCTTCCATCCGGTGCGGAGCGGGTCCATCTTGAAGCAGGCGACGCGGATCCATCCTCTTCTTCCGATGTCTCCCAACTAATGACGGTTCCTTTAAGGGACGTCATCCAAGATGGCGTCCCTCGAATTCCGATTGGCTGATAGGATTCTATCAGCCAATCGGAATTAAGGTAGGAATTTTCTGATTGGCTGATGGAATCAGCCAATCAGAATCAAGTTCAATCCGATTGGCTGATCCAATCAGCCAATCAGATTGAGCTCGCATTCTATTGGCTGATCGGAACAGCCAATAGAATGCGAGCTCAATCTGATTGGCTGATTGGATCAGCCAATCGGATTGAACTTGATTCTGATTGGCTGATTCCATCAGCCAATCAGAAAATTCCTACCTTAATTCCGATTGGCTGATAGAATCCTATCAGCCAATCGGAATTCGAGGGACGCCATCTTGGATGACGTCCCTTAAAGGAACCGTCATTAGTCGGGAGACATCGGAAGAAGAGGATGGATCCGCGTCGCCTGCTTCAAGATGGACCCGCTCCGCACCGGATGGAAGAAGATCGAAGATGCCGCTTGGAGAAGATGTTTGCCGGTCCGGATGTCCTCTTCTTGCCGGATAGGAGGAAGACTTTGGAGCCTCTTCTGGACCTCTTCAGCACCGGATTATGGATCGCCAACCCCCGCTTGGGTTGGATGAAGATCTTGGAGCCAGGACGGATCGGTGATACCTGGATGGTGAAGACAAGGTAGGAAGATCTTCAGGGGATTAGTGTTAGGTTTATTTAAGGGGGGTTTGGGTTAGATTAGGGGTATGTGGGTGGTGGGTTGTAATGTTGGGGGGGGGGTATTGTATGTTTTTTTTTACAGGCAAAAGAGCTGAACTTCTTGGGGCATGCCCCGCAAAGGGCCCTGTTCAGGGCTGGTAAGGTAAAAGAGCTTGTAACTTTTTTAATTTAGAATAGGGTAGGGAATTTTTTATTTTGGGGGGCTTTGTTATTTTATTAGGGGGCTTAGAGTAGGTGTAATTAGTTTAAAATTGTTGTAATATTTTTCTTATGTTTGTAAATATTTTTTTATTTTCTGTAACTTAGTTCTTTTTTATTTTTGTACTTTAGCTAGTTTATTTAATTGAATTTATTTGTAGCAATTGTGTTTAATTAATTTATTGATAGTGTAGTGTTAGGTTAATTGTAGGTAATTGTAGGTAGTTTATTTAATTATTTTATTGATAGGGTAGTGTTAGGTTTATTTGTAACTTAGGTTAGGATTTATTTTACAGGTAAATTTGTTATTATTTTAACTAGGTAGCTATTAAATAGTTCTTAACTATTTAATAGCTATTGTACCTGGTTAAAATAAATACAAAGTTGCCTGTAAAATAAATATTAATCCTAAAATAGCTATAATATAATTATAATTTATATTGTAGCTATATTAGGATTTATTTTACAGGTAAGTATTTATCTTTAAATAGGAATAATTTATTTAATAAGAGTTAATTTATTTCGTTAGATGTAAATTATATTTAAGTTAGGGGGGTGTTAGGGTTAGACTTAGCTTTAGGGGTTAATACATTTATTAGAATAGCGGTGAGCTCCGATCGGAAGATTAGGGGTTAATAATTGAAGGTAGGTGTCGGCGATGTTAGGGAGGGCAGATTAGGGGTTAATACTATTTATGATAGGGTTAGTGAGGCGGATTAGGGGTTAATAACTTTATTATAGTAGCGCTCAGGTCCGCTCGGCAGATTAGGGGTTAATAAGTGTAGGTAGGTGTCGGCGACGTTGTGGGGGGCAGATTAGGGGTTAATAAATATAACATAGGGGTCGGCGATGTTAGGGCAGCAGATTAGGGGTACATAGGGATAACGTAGGTTGCAGCGGTTTACGGAGCGGCAGATTAGGGGTTAAAAGTGTAATGCAGGGGTCAGCGATAGCGGGGGCGGCAGATTAGGGGTTAATAAGTGTAAGGTTAGGGGTGTTTAGACTCGGGGTACATGTTAGAGTGTTAGGTGCAGACGTAGGAAGTGTTTCCCCATAGGAAACAATGGGGCTGCGTTAGGAGCTGAACGCTGCTTTTTTGCAGGTGTTAGGTTTTTTTTCAGCTCAAACAGCCCCATTGTTTCCTATGGGAGAATCGTGCACGAGCACGTTTTTGAGGCCGGCCGCGTCCGTAAGCAACTCTGGTATCGAGAGTTGCATTTGCGGTAAAAATGCTCTACGCTCCTTTTTTGGAGCCTAACGCAGCATTTGTTTTAACTCTCGATACCAGAGTTAAATTTATGGTGCGGCCAGAAAAAAGCCCGTGGAGCGTTAACAGCCCTTTTACCGCCAAACTCCAAATCTAGGCCTAAGTTTCTTTATGTAAGCCCTGTTACAAAAACAGGTCAGTAATATTTAACACCTATCAACCCTGGTGTCCACACCTTATGATACATTGCACCCATAGGTGGCATAATTCTTGAGTAGGCAAAGAGGACAGGATTTATGGTATATCTCAATCAACCTAGTACCACTATAAAGTGTGCTTATTAGATTAGCACTGTGAGAACTCACAACAGTGTTAACTGTAACTTTCCTGAGTTAATTTTATAAATCCCACCATCAGTAACCACATCATAGCTATAATACTATTTGAACGGTTCTAACTTGAATGGAGGGATATTGAATCCTAAGGCAGGTTACACTTAGTAAATCCATCTCAGGAGAGCTGTTGCTCGCACTGCCATACAAACATTGGGGTACTATACGTATTAAACACTGAACACAGATTAGGACTCTGTTCATAAGTACATTTAATCCCTTGTTGGTTGTATTTATACTACACGGCCTCCGTTTCAGAGACTAATATATAGAGACCCTTACCCTGGTATTATTAGCCTATTCCACTGTTCTACATTATGTAATTTAGCACATATTTTGGTTAGTGTTTTTAATCTTTTTTGTTTTCCGCAAATTTTAGCACTGTGTATTAATAAATGTTAAGTTTTAATTTAGTTAGGTCTAGTATATTTGGAGACTAGTGTTGTCTCTGTAATTATTGCACCACTTTGAGCCTTGTGATTAATATAACTATATCATATTAAGCTCTCAAGTGCTACAAGTGTACTCTTTCCTGTGGTTATCCCTTTAACCACATCCAGCCTTCATATTTGGAAATCCATTTGCCCCAGTTATACTAATGCCAGCGACTAATCTGCGCTCATTATCAATAGTGACATGGTAAGAACAGCCATCAACATATACCCAAGGTAATGTTTGACAATGGTCCTCATTATATATTTTATACGGGGAAAGCAATTGTTCCTCCAGGAAATCATCTTCTGATAACTCTTCCCCATGATCCTTAGCCGTACAGTCGTGGAACTCAGCAAGTCCCTGTGCAACTGGATTCTTTTTATTTTGCTTGTAGCGAATTTCTTATGTCCAGCCTTGTAAGGAAAGAGTCCAAGCTGTTATGCGGCTGTTTCCATCTCTTATTCTCTCACTTTGCAAATATAGCAAAGGCTGGTGGGCCGTTTTTACAATTATTTTCTCGCCCTGTATATAGCTGCGGAAATTTTATAGAGCCCATACAGTAGATAAGAGGACTTTTTTGCAATCGCTAAATTTTATTTCTACTGGGGATAGAGTTTTGCTCGCATAAGCAATGACTTTGCTTAAATTATCATGCTTTTGGTATAAAACAGCACTCATGCTTACATCTGTGTAACCTGTCTCTAAGAAGAAAGGTTTACCCCCTTCAGGGTACGCTAAGCAAGGTGCTTGAGTGAGTTTTCTCTTCAGCTCCTTGATGGCTGTCTCTTGAGTCTCACTCCAGTGCCATTTAACATCCTTCTTTAGAAGAAGTAGCAGTAGTTTAGCTAATTCTGCATAATTATCAATAAATTTGCGAGAATAATTAGTCATACCCAGGAATGATCTCAATTCCTTTAAGTTAGTTGGGTTCTTAGAATTTATTATAGCTTCCACCTTTTTCTTCTGAGGATTTAGCCCTTCAGAAGTAACTTCATGTCCCAAGAAGTTTACACTGTCAGTATATTTATAAGAATCTTAGCAGTACTCTCCAAATAATATGTGCATATATGGCAGGGTTATAACTTAATATATTTAACAATCTTTCTTTAAACTAAACCCACAATCAAATATGCATATATACTAAGACAATAAAATTAATATAAATACCTGAATTCTTTATTATTAGTTAATATCTATGAACATATTGGAATATATTTGCAGGGATCAGAATGTGAATCAATACTATACACGTTTAAAAACTATAAAAAACAAAATGTATGCTTACCTGATAAATTTCTTTCTTTTGCGATGTACCGAGTCCATGGATTCATCCTTACTTGTGGGATATTGTCCTTCCCAACAGGAAGTAGCAAAGAGAACACCACAGCAGAGCTGTCTATATAGCTCCCCCCTTAACTCCACCCCCCAGTCATTCGACCGAAGGCCAAGGAAGAAAAGGAGAAACTATAAGGTGCAGAGGTGACTGAAGTTTTAAATAAAAAATACTATCTGTCTTGATAGACAGGGCGGGCCGTGGACTCGGTACATCGCAAAAGAAAGAAATTTATCAGGTAAGCATAAATTTTGTTTTCTTTTGCATGATGTACCGAGTCCACGGATTCATCCTTACTTGTGGGATACCAATACCAAAGCTTTAGGACACGGATGAAGGGAGGGACAAGACAGAAACCTAAACGGTTTGCAAAACCTTTCTCACAAAAATAGCCTCTGAAGAAGCAAAAGTATAAAATTTGTAAAATTTTGAAAAGGTATGGAGCGAAGACCAAGTCGCAGCCTTACAAATCTGTTCAACAGAGGCATAATTTTTAAAAGCCCATGTGGAAGCTACCGCTCTAGTAAAATGAGCAGTCTCATAAGCCAAACGGATGATGCTTTTCAGCCAAAAGGAAAGAGAAGTCGCCGTAGCCTTATGACCCCTACGCTTTCCAGAATAGACAACAAACAAAGAAGATGTGTGACGAAAATCTTTGGTTGCCTGTAAATAGAATTTCAAAGCACGAACCACGTCCAAGTTGTGCAACAGACGTTCCTTCTTACAAGAAGGATTAGGACACAGAGAAGGAACAACAATCTCCTAATTGATATTCCTGTCAGTAACAACCTTAGGTAGGAACCCAGGCCTGGTACGCAAAACCACCTTATCAGCATGGAACACAAGATAAGGTGAGTCACATTGTAATGCAGATAGTTCAGAAACTCTTCGAGCTGAAGAAATAGCAACTAGGAATAAAACTTTCCAAGATAAAAGCTTAATATCCATGGAATGCATGGGTTCAAACGGAACCCCCTGAAGAACTCTCAAAACTAAATTTAAACTCCATGGCGGAGCAACAGATTTAAACACAGGCTTAATTCTAGCTAAAGCCTGACAAAAAGCCTGACAAAAAGCCTGAACGTCTGGGACATCTGCCAGACGCTTGTGCAACAGAATAGACAGAGCAGATATCTGTCCTTTTAGGGAACTAGCTGACAATCCTTTCTCCAATCCCTCTTGGAGAAAAGACAAAATCCTAGGAATCCTGATTTTACTCCAGGAGTAGCCTTTGTATTCGCACCAAAAAAGATATTTACGCCATATCTTATGATAGATTTTCCTGGTAACAGGCTTTGGAGCCTGAATCAAGGTATCTATGACCGACTCCAACCTCGCTTTGATAAAATCAAGCGTTCAATCTCCATGCAGTCAGTTGCAGAGAAATTAGATTTGAATGCTGGAATGGACCTTGAATGAGAAGGTCCCGTCTCAGTGGCAGAGTCCATGGTGGCAGAGGTGACATGTCCACCAGGTCTGCATACCAAGTCCTGCGTGGCCACGCAGGAGCTATCAAGATCACTGAAGCTCTCTTCTGTTTGAATCTGGCAATCAAACGAGGAAGGAGATGAAAAGGTGGAAACACATAAGCCAGGTTGAACGACCAGGGTACTGCTAGAGCATCTATCAGTACTGCCTGAGGATCTCTTGACCTGGATCCGTAAAGAGGAAGTTTGGCATTCTGAAGAGATGCCATCAGATCCAATTCTGGTGTGCCCCATAGCTGAACCAGGTGAGCAAACACCTCCGGATGGAGTTCCCACTCCCCGGATGAAAAGTCTGACAACTTAGAAAATCCGCCTCCCAGTTCTCTACTCCTGGGATATAGATTGCTGACAGATGGCAAGAGTGATCCTCTGCCCATTGAATTATCCTTGAGACTTCTGTCATCACCAAGGAACTCTTTGTTCCGCCCTGATGATTGATATAAGCCACAGTCGTGATGTTGTCCGACTGAAACCTGATGAATCCGGCCGAAGCCAGCTGAGGCCATGCCTGGAGAGCATTGAATATCGCTCTTAATTCCAGCATATTTATTGGTAGGAGGGCCTCCTCCCGAATCCACAAACCCTGAGCTTTCAGGGAATTCCAGACTGCACCCCAGCCCAGATGACTGGCGTGTGTCGTCACTATAACCCAATCTGGCCTGCAGAAACACATTCCCTGGGACAGATGATCCTGTGACAACCACCAAAGAAGAGAGTCTCTGGTCTCTTGATCCAGATTTATCTGAGGAGATAAATCCGCATAATCCCCATACCACTGATTGAGCATGCATAGTTGCAGTGGTCTGAGATGCAAACGAGCAAACGGAACTATGTCCATTGCCGCTACTATTAGCCTAATTACCTCCATACAATGAGCCACCGAGAGCCAAGGAATGGAATGAAGAGCTTGGCAGGTGGACAAAATCTTTGATTTCCTGACCTCCGTCAGAAATATTTTTATTTCCACAGAGTCTATCAGCGTCCCTAGAAAGGAAACCCTTGTGAGGGGGATAGAGAACTCTTTTTTACGTTCACCTTCCACCCGTGAGATCTTAGAAAAGCCAACACTAAGTCCGTGTGGGACTTGGCTAAATGGAAAGTCGACGCTTGAATAAGAATGTTGTCTAGTTAAGGGGCCACTGCTATGCCCCGTGGCCTTAGAACCACCAGAAGGGACCCTAGCACCTTTGAGAAGATTTGTGGCACCGTGGCCAACCCGATGGGAAGATCCACAAACTGATAATGCTTGTCCAGAAAGGCAAACCTGAGGAACTGGTAATGATCTTTGTGGATAGGAATGTGTAGATATGCATCCTTTAAGTCCATGGTAGTCATATATTGACCCTCCTGGATCAATGGTAAGATAGTCCGAATGGTCTCCATCTTGAAGGATGGGACTCTTAGGAATTGGTTTAGGAACTTGAGATCTAGAATTGGTCTGAAAGTTCCCTCTTTCTTGGGAACCACAAACAGATTGGAGTAGAACCCCTGTCCCTGCTCTGCTTTTGGGACTGGGCAGATCACTCCCATGGTAAAAAGGTCTTCTACACAGCATAAGAACACCTCTCTTTTTGTCGGGTTTACAGACAATTGAGAAAGATGTAACCTCCCCCTTGGAGGGGAATCCTTGAAATCTAGAAGGTATCCCTGGGTTACAATTTCTTCTGCCCAGGAATCCTGAACATCTCTTGCCCAGGCCTGAGCAAAGAGAGAGAGTCTGCCCCCTACTAGATCCGGTCCCGGATCGGGGGCTACCCCTTCATGCTGACTTAGTGGCAGCAGCAGGCTTTTTAGCCTGTTTACACATGTTCCAAGCCTGATTAGGTCTCCAGGTTGGCTTGGGTTGAGCAAAGTTCCCCTCTTGCTTTGCAGCAGGGGAAGAGGAATTGGGACCACTCTTGAAGTTTCGAAAGGAACGAAAATGATTTAGTTTGGTCCTTATCTTGTTCGTCTTATCCTGAGGAAGGGCATGGCCCTTCCCTCCAGTGATGTCTGAAATGATCTCTTTCAGTTCAGGCCCGAATAGGGTCTTACCCTTGAAAGGGATGGCTAAAAGCTTAGCTTTTGATGACACATCAGCTGACCAGGACTTAAGCCATAATGCTCTTCGCGCTAAAATGGCAAAACCTGATTTCTTTGCAGCTAACTTAGCAAGATGAAAAGTGGTGTCTGTAATAAAAGAATTAGCCAACTTAAGGGCCTTAATTCTGTCCAAAATATCATCTAGTGGGGTCTCCATCTGAAGAGCCTCTTCTAGAGCCTCAAACCAAAAAGCAGCTGCAGTGGTTACCGGAACAATGCACGCTATAGGTTGAAGAAGAAAACCCTGATGAACAAAAATTTTCTTTAGGAGACCCTCTAACTTTTTATCCATAGGATCAATGAAAGTACAACTGTATTCAATAGGTATAGTTGTATGCTTAGCCAGAGTAGAAATAGCTCCCTCAAACTTAGGGACCGTCTGCCATGAGTCCTTTATGGTGTCAGAAATGGGGAACATTTTTACAAAAACTGGAGGGGGAGCGAAAGGAATACCTGGTCTATCCCACTCCTTAGTAACAATGTCCGAAATCCTCTTAGGGACCGGAAAAACATCAGTGTAAACAGGAACCTCTAAATATTTGTCCATCTTACACAATTTCTCTGGAACGACAATAGGGTCACAATCATCCAGAGTAGCTAAAACCTCCCTGAGCAATAAACGGAGGTGCTCTAGCTTAAATTTAAATGCCGTCATATCTAAATCTGTCTGAGGGAACATCTTTCCTGAATCAGAAATCTCTCCCTCAAACAGCAAACCTTATCATCCCTACCTCAGAACATTGTGAGCGAATATCGGATACGGCTACTAAAGCGTCAGAAGGCCCAGCATTTGTTCTTAACCCAGAGCTACTGCACTTCCCTTGCAATCCTGGCAGTTTAGATAAAACCTCTGTGAGGGTAGTATTCATAACTGAAGCCATATCTTGCAAGGTGAAAGAATTAGACGCACTAGAAGTACTTTGCGTTGCTTGTGCGGGCGTAACTGGTTGTGACACTTGGGGAGAACTAGATGGCGAAACCTGATTTCCTTCTGTCTGAGAATCATTTAATGCCAAATTCTTATAAGTCAAAATATGCTGTTTGCAATTTATAGACATATCAGTACAATTGAGACACATTCTTAGAGGGGGTTCCACAATGGCTTCTAAACAAATTGAACAATGAGTGTCCTAAGTGTCAGACATGTTTAACAGGCTAGTAATGAAGCAAGCAAGCTTGGAAAACACTTTATTTAATGAAAAAAACACACAATTTGAAAAAACGGTACTGTACCTTTAAGAGAAAAAAAGGCATACACAAACTGCAAAACAGGTTAAAATTGCTTCAAAAATTCCGAAATTTTAACAGTGTACCCACTAAGCTTTAGAAGGATTGCACCACAAGTAAAAAAGCAATAGACCCCAACATGAAAAAAACGGATTTATAATTGTCTAAAACCAGTTAAAAACCCCTAAAGCACCTTGCCACAGCTCTGCTGTGGCCCTACCTGCCCTTAGGAAATGATAATATGGGGTTTAAAGCTTCAATTAGTGCCTCAGAAGACTATCAGGACCTCAGGAGAAGTTGCTTGCTGCTTGTAAATGCTAGGCCCCGCCCACCTCACTCGATGTTGCTGGGGCCTACACAAAACTAACAAACCCTGCCTGAAAGCCATGTGGGCTATAAACAACCCCAAAGAACCCTCAAGCAAATGTCCCATAAATCTGAAAACGTTACTCCCAGACACAAAAATGTTTGTCCCAAATTCACATAACAAACTGAGTGCCCACAAAAAATGAACCCTTTATGCAAGCTAGTAAAAACCTCTGATAGCACTAGGATTACTGCTTACCCTTCCCCTAATGGGGACACTGTCAGCCTTTCTGAGTTAACACAGTCTCTGCAGAGACTAGCAAGAAACCGTTCCTCACACTAAAGTTTTCCTATACTCCTCAGCCTCTGTAGGAACAGCAGTGGACCTTAGTTACAAATGCTAAGATCATCATCCTCTAGGCAGGAATCTTTATCTATGTCCTGCATGAGAGTAAATAGTACAACACGGTACCATTTAAAAATAACAAACTCTTGATTGAAGAGAAAATAAAAACTAACAGTTTAACACCTCTTCTCTTTACCCTTCCAGCTTAGAGCCAGCAAAGAGAATGACTGGGGGGGTGGAGTTAACGGGGGAGCTATATAGACAGCTCTGCTGTGGTGTTCTCTTTGCTACTTCCTGTTAGGAAGGACAAAATCCCACAAGTAAGGATGAATCCGTGGACTCAGTACATCATGTAAAAGAAAAAAATGCTATACTCTTTACAAAGCTCATAAAAATTTACCTTTAAAACTAGCCTTATTCACAATAAAATTTCACTCAGTTAACACAATGAGATTTAAGATAGCAGCTACTTAACATTCAGCAATACAATTAACAGTGCTAAGTTAAGCAATAGTACAATATACACTTCTATTAAAACATCAGAAATTGTATATATTATTTGTGCCAATAGCCAAACTATGAATTATAACTCTATATTTGCACAAATAAAACAATTTAGCATTAAGGATATATGTTTAACAATACATAGGCTATGAATATGAGCACTGCTCTTTGAATTTATTTACTATAGCAAACTTTTAATACATTACCAAGATGAACACCAATCGATATCCAGTATTTCTTAATAGGAACAATCTCACCTCATATAAAAATAAGTGTAATGGCAATTGATAGGAAAAAGTATGGCCACTTTGCTTATAGTTTGACTATCTCCCACGCAACAGTTTTCAGTCAGTTTTGCAAAAATCCTTAGCAGCCAGTCTCTTCTCCTATCCTGCCTACCACTTATATTGTTTAATCATAGGTGAGAAATATGGGCTCAAAATCTGTAAAACACACAAGCGCAAACAGACTCAAGTGTAGGTAAATACAACAAACACACCACGCTGTTTGGATTGCACTTACTAGATAAAAATTTAATCAGGCATTTGTTACAAATATATTCAGTAACCAAAAGAAATCATCCATAAACGATTAAATGCGGAATGAGTCCTTACAAATGCTGAAGAAGTCCCTGGTCTTACAACACAGGCTGGTAAATAGACGACTGGCTCATTTCATTGGTGCAAAAAAGTCTTGTCAATTGACCAGCCTGTTAACTTATTCACCTCCATAGTCGGCACAGCTACAAGACATACTTAAGCAGATACGGTTATAAATAATTAAAAAATTAAATAATTAAAAGATTAAAAACATCTCTTTATTAAATGCATGTTAAATGTTAAAAACATGTTAAAAAAAAAACCTATGGATCAATTAACCAAAATAGATAATGCATAGCAGTCAAACATATATATATACACACAGTCTTTGCATATTTTATGAAATGTTAACCCCTTAATGACCGAGGACGTGCAGGGTACGTCCTCAAAAAAAAGGCAGTTAACGCCTGAGGACGTACCCTGCACGTCCTCGGTGTGGAAAGCAGCTGCGTGACGTCAAGGGGGGCGGGATCGGGGGCAGGACCATTGGGGGCGCGCACGGAGGGTGGCGGGCGGGCGCGTGCACGGGGCGGGAGCGGGTGGGAACCCCTACACTAGGGAAAATCTTTTAATAAAACCTGCCTAATCTTGTTTGTGCAAAAGCACAAAAAGTGATCGTGGAGGGGTGGGGGGGTTGGTTTTGTGTGTGGGGAAGCTACACTACAGAAACTTTAAACAAATTTAAAAAAAAAACAATTTTTTCTTCTAAACTGGGTACTGGCAGACAGCTGCCAGTACCCAAGATGGCGCCCATTAAGTTAGAGTGGGAGGGGATAGAGCTGTTTGGGGGGGGGATCAGTGAGGTTGGGGGCTAAGGGGGGATAGTACACAGCAGCATATGTAAATATGCTTTAAAATCATTAAAAAAAAATATAGCTTTTAGTTTAGTACTGGCAGACTTTCTGCCAGTACTTAAGATGGCGGGGACAATTGTGGGGTGGGGGAGGGAAGAGAGCTGTTTGGGAGGGATCAGGGGGTCTGATGTTTCAGGTGGGAGGCTGAGCTCTACACTACATCTAATATTAACCCTGTAAGCTCCCTACAAGCTACCTAATTAACCCCTTCACTGCTATCCATAATACACGTGTGATGCGCAGCGGCATTTAGCGGCCTTCTAAATACCAAAAAGCAACGCCAAAGCCATATATGTCTGCTGTTTCTGAACAAAGGGGATCCCAGAGAAGCATTTACAGCAATTTGTGCCATAACTGCACAAGCTGTTTGTAAATGATTTCAGTGAGAAACCTAAAATTGTGAAAAAATTTACGTTTTTTTTAATTTGATCGCATTTGGCGGTGAAATGGTGGCATGAAATATACCAAAATGGGCCTAGATCAATACTTGGGGTTGTCTACTACACTAAAGCTAAATTTAACCCTACAAGCTCCCTACATGCTCCCTAATTAACCCCTTCACTGCTGGGCATAATACACGTGTGGTGCGCAGTGGAATTTAGTGGCATTCTAATTACCAAAAAGCAACACCAAAGCCATATAAGTCTGCTATTTCTGAACAAAGGGGATCACAGAGAAGAATTTACAACCATTTATGCCATAATTGCACAAACTATTTGTAAATAATTTCAGTGAGAAACCTAAAGTTTGTGAAAAAATTTGTGAAAAAGTGAACAATTTTTTTTATTTGATCGCATTTGCCGGTGAAATGGTGGCATGAAATATACCAAAATGGGCCTAGATCAATACTTTGGGTTGTCTACTAAAAAAAAATATATACATGTCAATGGATATTCAGAGATTCCTGAAAGATATCAGTGTTCTAATGTAACTAGCGCTGATTTTGAAAAAAAAATGGTTTGGAAATAGCAAAGTGCTATTTGTATTTATGGCCCTATAACTTACAAAAAAAGCAAAGAACATGTAAACATTGGGTATTTCTAAACTTAGGACAAAATTTAGAAACTATTTAGCATGGGTGTTTTTTGGTGGTTGTAGATGTGTAACAGATTTTGGGGGTCAAAGTTAGAAAAAGTGTTTTTTTTTTCAATTTTTCCTCATATTTTATAATTTTTTTATAGTAAATTATAAGATATGATGAAAATAATGGTATCTTTAGAAAGTCCATTTAATGGCGAAAAAAACGGTATATAATATGTGTGGGTACAGTAAATGAGTAAGAAGAAAATTACAGCTAAACACAAACACCGCAAAAATGTAAAAATAGCCTTGGTCCCAAACGGACAGAAAATGGAAAAGTGCTGCGGTCATTAAGGGGTTAAACAACAATATTAAACAAACGGTAAGAGAGAATGATGCCAATAAAAAAAAGTTCATTATTGAGGGGGAATAGTTTATTACCAATACTTTCCAGTAACTAGGAAATCATTTAATAAGAATAGACACATGAATACAATACCCAGATTCTATATTATTACATTTATATCATATTTATAATGTACATGAATGCAATGCTATAAAAGCAATAGTGCTAATAATTTTTGATAGTTAACTTATGATCTGTGGATTTAGAGCTTCGAATATATACTCTGGGCTAGTATTTCAACTGTAAAACATATAAAAGGAAACATAAAAGGGGAAACAGCCATTAAACAGACCTATCATCACATCATAGAATTCACAGGTATGCACTACCTAGTACAAATATACTAAAATAAATACAATATATGATACCAAGAGCATAACATGCATCAATTTATTGTGTATTTATAAATCGATCTCATTAAAATCAATACACCTATTCTCCCTATCTCTACTAACTACTACAAGTAAGAGGGTCACCTCACATAAAGGCAGCTAGATCTAAATCCACGTTGAGGCCACCTGGACACAGACAATTCAGCTTCTGTATCCAGAATGTCTCACGTTTACGTAATGTAAGAAGTCTATTTGGGATAGTTGGAGGGATCCAATCAATTATCTGCACCTTAAGAGATCTAGAGTCTCCACCATGTACATCTCTGAAATGAAGGGGGACACTATGCTTATCCATCTCATTTCTAATATTATTAAGGTGTTCTGACACTCTACGCCTGATCTTTCTTTTTGTGCGACCCACATAAATTAGGTCACACCCACAAGTTAATAGATATACTACATGTGTAAAGTCACACGTACAGCGACATTGAATTTGGAAGTTACGAGATTTATCACTATTTGAAAAATTGGGCTCCTTGTTCACATGTTTGCACATGCCACAATTGTGTTTACCACATTTATATGTGTCCGCTTTAAGACTCAACCAATTACTCTTGTTGGATGTTATTTTATCTCTTTTGACTGGTTTCAATTTACTGGGGGCTAATAAATTCCTCAAATTTCTGCCCTTCCTAAAGGTGATTGAAGGATGTTCAGGTATTGAGGGTGCTAGCAAGCTGTCTGATTTTAATATGCCCCAATGTTTCTTAAAGACCTCTTTGATGATCGTATGTCCTTCATTGTAGGTTGTTATAAATCTGATTTGGTCCTGATCATGCCTAGTATGATTAAAATCAGACAGCTTGCTAGCACCCTCAATACCTGAACATCCTTCAATCACCTTTAGGAAGGGCAGAAATTTGAGGAATTTATTAGCCCCCAGTAAATTGAAACCAGTCAAAAGAGATAAAATAACATCCAACAAGAGTAATTGGTTGAGTCTTAAAGAGGGCACATATAAATGTGGTAAACATAATTGTGGAATGTGCAAACATGTGAACAAGGAACCCAATTTTTCAAATAGTGATAAATCTCGTAACTTCCAAATTCAATGTCGCTGTAGACTCTAGATCTCTTAAGGTGCAGATAATTGATTGGATCCCTCCAACTATCCCAAATAGACTTCTTACATTAAACGTGAGACATTCTGGATACAGAAGCTGAATTGTGTGTCCAGGCGGCCTCAACGTGGATTTAGATCTAGCTGCCTTTATGTGAGGTGACCCTCTTACTTGTAGTAGTTAGTAGAGATAGGGAGAATAGGTGTATTGATTTTAATGATCCTAGGGCGAAAGAAAGAGACAGCGCAACCCCACATCAAGGTAGTAGTTTCACAATTTTAATTCACACACAAAAGTAATGCACTTACAGACAGACAGTAAAGATGTCGCATTAATCCCTTTATAGGGAACAGCAAGAAACAAGTCCCAGTTCTTTCAGGAATCTTATTCAGCTCCATGGCTATCGATACTGCCGCTTCGATATTGCTTGCTGTCACACAGTCTCAATGAATCAGAGCCGTCCTTGGCTCCGCCCCCAACGCGTTTCGTCTGCGCTATCCAGACTTTCTCAAGAGGAAGTGATGCTATCTTGCATGCTCCCATGAGTCACTATTTACATCCGCTTGTGGATTCTGATTGGACGATCACTGACCTATCCGGTATTAGTATACGGACAAGCCTCTCATGCTGTACGTGACAAATTCCGCTTAGACTAAAGCAAACATCTAATCTCTCATAACAATATATGGCTGTTCAATCTTAAACACTTAACATTTACAATTTAATAGACAATGTAAAATACAAAATACAAAAAACAAATTGATATAAACAGCGTAAAAATGTAAAAATATAAAACTTCAACATTGCCTAAATCACAAATTGCTATAATAATATTAAAAATATTATTAATATTAAAAACCACGATTTTTGCATATTGTAAAGGAAAACTAAAACTTATAATGGATGTTTTGCACACATTTTAAAATTACTAGAATTAATAAGAATTCATTTTTCTTTATTCTTAAAAGGAACCTATATAATGAAAAAGAGAGTTAGTACACAAGTGAAATAAAACTAAAACAGGGGATACTGGTTTAGAACATAAAGGCTTGTAAGTCTATGTCAACATTTAACCCTTTTGGGGTCATACAATTAAGTAGGTGAATCCATTTGGTTTCACATTTTCTAAGGTGCATTAGTCTCTGTTGCTCATTACCCACTGTCTGTGGTATGGTCTCTAGAATTTTCACCTTTAAACTATTTGGATACTATTTGGGACGCGTTGGGGGCGGAGCCAAGGACGGCTCTGATTCATTGAGACGAAACGCGTTGGGGGCGGAGCCAAGGACGGCTCTGATTCATTGAGATCACTTCCTCTTGAGAAAGTCTGGATAGCGCAGACGAAACGCGTTGGGGGCGGAGCCAAGGACGGCTCTGATTCATTGAGTCTGTGTGACAGCAAGCAATATCGAAGCGGCAGTATCGATAGCCATGGAGCTGAATAAGATTCCTGAAAGAACTGGGACTTGTTTCTTGCTGTTCCCTATAAAGGGATTAATGCGACATCTTTACTGTCTGTCTGTAAGTGCATTACTTTTGTGTGTGAATTAAAATTGTGAAACTGCTACCTTGATGTGGGGTTGCGCTGTCTCTTTCTTTCGCCCTAGGATTTTCAATTAAAGAGAGCGTTTGGAAACAAGCCTCTGGAACCAGCTGCACCTCATTTTCAAATTTGTGAATAGGAGTTGGCAACACAAAAATTCTTGCAACCAATATAGCCATACAAGTGTACTCCTAAGACTACTTCCCTGCAGTGGGTAATATCATTCTCAAAAACACAGCCGTGTTTTTATTTACCTGTGGTTTTGATTCACTTGTGGTTTTTATTTACCTGTTGTTTTGTTATTTTTAATCTATTTTTACTTACTTATTTACTCATTCTTTTTTTAGCATTAACAAATGTATTTATGAACATATATGAATATTTTTATTGATCTACCAGTGTGCAATATCTATCTATTTAACAACTGAAAATTGTTCATAGCTATTTGCCATATCATCTAAAGCATTTTATTTTTACATCCACCACTCTACCTAGCTGCGCTGTTAATACTTTCAGTGTAGATTGATTTTAATGAGATCAATTTATAAATACACAATAAATTGATGCACGTTATGCTCTTAGTATCATATATTGTATTTATTTTAGTATATTTGTACTAGGTAGTGCATACCTGTGAATTCTATGATGTGATGATAGGTCTGTTTAATGGCTGTTTCCCCTTTTATGTTTCCTTTTATATGTTTTACAGTTAAAATACAAGCCCAGAGTATATATTTGAAGCTCTAAATCCACAGATCATAAGTTAACTATCAACAATTATTAGCACTATTGCTTTTATAGCATTGCATTCATGTACATTATAAATATGATATAAATGTAATAATATAGAATCTGGGTATTGTATTCATGTGTCTATTCTTATTAAATGATTTCCTAGTTCCTGCAAAGTATTGGTAATAAACTATTACCCCTCAATAATGAACTTTTTTTTTATTGGCATCATTCTCTCTTACCGTTTGTTTAATATTGTTGTTTAACATTTCATAAAATATGCAAAGACTGTGTGTGTATATATATATGTTTGACTTCTATGCATTATCTATTTTGGTTAATTGATCCATAGGTTTTTTTTTTAACATGTTTTTAACATTTAACATGTATTTAATAAAGAGATGTTTTTAATCTTTTAATTATTTAATTTTTTAATTATTTATAACCGTATCTGCTTAAGTATGTCTTGTAGCTGTGCCGACTATGGAGGTGAATAAGTTAACAGGCTGGTCAATTGACAAGACTTTTTTGCACCAATGAAATGAGCCGGTCGGCTATTTACCAGCCTGTGTTGCAAGACCAGGTATTCACTTCACCTCTTGAGAAAGACCGCACGTTGGCGGTTGAAATGCGTTGAGGCTAATTTTGAACTTCCAGAGGATCCGTAGTGCCCCAAAGTGACGTCATCAGCATCGGAACTTCCAAACACAGCGATTGCCATCAGAGTCACGGGTACGGATGCCTGCAAGAAACTGAACTATTGGTCCCGGTATTATTACCTTGAGGGACTTCTTCAGCATTTGTAAGGACTCATTCCGCATTTAATCGTTTATGGATGATTTCTTCTGGTTACTGAATATTTTTGTAACAAACGCCTGATTAAATTTTTATCTAGTAAGTGCAATCCAAACAGCGTGGTGTGTTTGTTGTATTTACCTACACTTGAGTCTGTTTGCGCTTGTGTGTTTTACAGATTTTGGGATTCTATTTTACTCCGGGAGGCACGCAGGACACCCTCGGTCAATCAGCTGCAGCAGGTCTCGTATATTATTATTTTATATTTTTTCATTTTACTGCACAGTTCTCCTTTTTAGGATACTGTCTGCTACATATATTTTAGGTGCAGTAGCCTTTTCCTATTATATTTTGTTTTGTATGCATGTCTTTTAACATTTGATTGTTATGTATGCCTTTTATGCATGTTCTTTAATATATGCTTGTTAATATATATACTCACTTTAAAGTGGTTTTACCTAGGATTTTTTATTCTTTCTATTTCGATTATTGTGTGTTGATTGCTCTTTATTATAGAGATATTGAATCTTCCCTGGCAGTTAGCACTGTTTAATTAGTGTGTATAGTAGAGAAATATGTTTAAGAGCCAAAAGGCCTTCTGGATGTAATTCTCGCATCACAACACCGGGGGGCAGCAGACAAAACAAACAGATTCATTTAACCATTTCTAGACAGTGAAAGAAAATATTTCTTTAAAATATGTAATAACTGCCATAATTTCTTGCATTAATTACTTACAATCCGAATTCCAGGCAGGATAGCACCATGTGCATTTTTTGATTATTTTAATATGAAACATCATGTGTCTTTAACATTATATTATATTAAAGTAATTTATATTGCTAACTATTCAAGATTGATAGCATTTAAAATCCTGATATTGCATTCATGTAAATACAGCATGTTTCACATTTCTAACAAATTCTGAATACATGAATCTTGTCTATGGTCCATCTGAAATAAAAATAAGTGTTTTTAATCATTTCTTTTTAGGTCCACAAATATCTATATTCATATTCTTTAAAACACAGAGGCTAAGACATTTTATGCTTTCAATATATATATATATATATATATATATATATATATATATATATATATATATATATATAGTATTGGAAAGAAGAAAAACAAGGTACTGCAAACTCTGGTTCCAAAGTGGTTATTTTAATGAACGGTTAGGTGAGATACACAGTCACAGTGTGCAGGGTTAGATCTGACGCGTTTCCCGCATGCTCACATGCGCTTCATCAGAGATCTAATGGTGTTCACCTGGTGGCAGGTTAAATACTAGTGTTAGCCAATAGTGTATGAGCAAAGCCTGATAGAAATTGTGTGAATAGAACCTGGTGTGGTAATTGTTTAGTGCAGCAAAAGAAAAAATGTTAAGTGTTAAATTCTCAAAAGAAATCAGTGTTGCTAAACAATAATCATATAGGCTGTGCATGTGATCAAAGCAATATATTAAAGATGGATATAATAAGAGTGATTTTTTGTTTATTTGTGATAAAAGCTTATTGCTAAAAACTAAGTGCTGGTGTTTGACTTTATGTGGGGGTTGTGTTGTACATAAGGATGTAAGCACAACGTGGTCTAACTATAACTATATATATATACATACACACATTTATTTATATTCAGTGTTCAAAATTATACAAAATCCAGAAAATTATAGATTGCTACATAGTTATTCATCCAGATATCTCATTCATCAGTTGTTCCTATAATGTTCATTAGATTTTTTCATTAGATTGTATACTTGACACAGCAGGGATTACTTAACAAATCTATGCTAATCACTATGTAGTCCGAATCTTACCTGCCTATCTAGCTTATAAACCCAGGATGTTGTCCTCATAAACAGCAGGATCATTTTACGAGTAGTTGTAAAAAGTCATAATTTCTTAAACCTGTTTGTGGTTTCAAACATGCTCACAGACGGATCGGCTACATCTTGGGCAGGAAATCCATATATGGGTATGTATCCTGATCTAGGCACCAGAATGTTGTCTTTTACATAGAAGGAGGTGAGCTTCAAAAGCTATGCTAACTTTCAATTAGGATAAACATGTCTTCACCCAGCCAAAACCATTTGGCCGGGGGGTTATGACCCACAATGAAATAGCACCTCTGCAAACAGCCTCCTATCTAATCAACTCTGTGGTCTAACCAACCATATATATATATATATATATATATGAAATTATATATATATATATATATATATACCCATATATATATATAAAACAGAATTTATGCTTACCTGATAAATTTCTTTCTTTTGCGATGTACCGAGTCCACGGATTCATCCTAACTTGTGGGATATTGTCCTTCCTGACAGGAAGTAGCAAAGAGAGCACCACAGCAGAGCTGTCTATATAGTTCCCACCTTAACTCCACCCCCCAGTCATTCGACCGAAGGCCAAGGAAGAAAAGGAGAAACTATAAGGTGCAGAGGTGACTGAAGTTTACATAAAAAATACTATCTGTCTTGAATAGACAGGGTGGGGCGTGGACTCGGTACATCGCAAAAGAAAGAAATTTATCAGGTAAGCATAAATTCTGTTTTCTTTTGCAAGATGTACAGAGTTCACGGATTCATCCTAACTTGTGGGATACCAATACCAAAGCTTTAGGACACGGATGAAGGGAGGGACAAGACAGGAACCTAAACAGAAGGCACCACTGCTTGCAAAACCTTTCTCCCAAAAATAGCCTCCAAAGAAGCAAAGGTATCAAATTTGTAAAATTTGGAAAAGGTATGAAGCGAAGACCAAGTCGCAGCCTTACAAATCGGTTCAACAGAAGCATAATTTTTAAAAGCCCATGTGGAAGCCACCGCTCTAGTGGAGTGAGCTGTAATTCTTTCAGGAGGCTGCTGTCCAGCAGTCTCATAAGCCAAACGGATGATGCTTTTTTTCAGCCAAAAGGAAAGAGAGGTAGCCGTAGCCTTTTGACCTCTACGCTTTCCAGCATAGACAACAAACAAAGAAGATGATTGGCGAAAATCTTTGGTTGCCTGCAAATAAAACTTCAAGGCATGAACCACGTCCAAGTTGTGCAACAGACGGTCCTTCTTAGAAGGAGGATTAGGACACAGAGAAGGAACAACAATTTCCTGATTCATATTCCTGTTAGAAACAACCTTAGGGAGGAACCCAGGTTTGGTACGCAAAACCACCTTATCAGCATGGAAAACAAGATTAGGCGAGTCACATTGTAATGCAGATAGTTCAGAAACTGTTCGAGCTGAAGAGATAGCAACTAGAAACAGAACTTTCCAAGATAGAAGCTTAATATCTATGGAATGCATGGGTTCAAACAGAACCCCCTGAAGAACTTTAAGAACTAAATTGAGACTCCATGGTGGAGCAACAGGTTTAAACACAGGCTTAATTCTAACTAAAGCCTGACAAAAAGCCCGAACGTCTGGGACATCTGCCAGACGCTTGTTCAACAGAATAGACAAAGCAGATATCTGTCCCTTTAAGGAACTAGCGGACAATCCTTTCTCCAATCCTTCTTGGAGAAAAGACAAAATCCTAGGAATCCTGATCTTACTCCATGAGTAGCCTTTGGATTCACACCAAAAAAGATATTTACGCCATATCTTATGATAGATCTTCCTGGTGACAGGCTTTCGAGCCTGAATCAAGGTATCTATGACCAACTCAGAGAAACTCCGCTTTGATAAAATCAAGCGTTCAATCTCCAAGTAGTCAGTTGCATAGAAATTAGATTTGGATGCTTGAATGGACCTTGAATCAAAAGGTCCCGTCTCAGTGGCAGAGTCCATGGTGGCAGAGATGCAGGCGCTATCAAAATCACCGAATCTCTCTCTTGTTTGATTCTGGCAATCAGACGCGGAAGGAGAGGGAATGGTGGAAACACATAAGCCAGGTTGAATGACCAGGGTACTGCTAGAGCATCTATCAGTACTGCCTGAGGATGCCTTGACCTGGATCCGTAACGAAGAAGTTTGGCGTTCTGATGAGACGCCATCAGATCCAATTCTGGTGTGCCCCATAGCTGAACCAGTTGAGCAAACACCTCCGGATGGAGCTCCCACTCCCCCGGATGAAAAGTCTGATGACTTAGAAAATCTGCCTCCCAGTTCTCCACCCCTGGGATATAGATCGCTGATAGATGGCAAGAGTGAGTCTCTGCCTATCAGATTATCCTGGAAACTTCTATCATCGCCAAGGAACTCCTTGTTCCCCCCTGATGATTGATATAAGCTACAGTCGTGATGTTGTCCGACTGAAACCTGATGAATCCGGCCGAAGCCAGCTGAGGCAACGCCTGAAGAGCATTGAATATCGTTCTTAATTCCAGAATATTTATCGGTAGGAGGGCCTCCTCCTGAGTCCACAAACCCTGTGCTTTCAGGGAATTCCAGACTGCACCCCAGCCCAGTAGGCTGGCGTCCGTCATCACAATAACCCATGCTGGCCCGCGGAAACACATTCCCCTGGACAGGTGATCCTATGACAACCACCAAAGAAGAGAGTCTCTGGTCTCTTGATCCAGATTTATCTGAGGAGATAAATCTGCATAATCCCCATTCCACTGTTTGAGCATGCATAGTTGCAGTGGTCTGAGATGCAAGCGAGCAAACGGAACTATGTCCATTGCCACTACCATAAGTCCAATTACCTCCATACACTGAGCCACTGACAGCCGAGGAATGGAATGAAGAGCTCGGCAGGTGGTTAAAATCTTTGATTTCCTGACCTCCATCAGAAATATTTTCATGTCCACCGAATCTATCAGAGTTCCCAGGAATGGAACTCTTGTGAGAGGAATAAGAGAACTCTTTTTCACGTTCACCTTCCACCCATGAGATCTTAGAAAGGCCAACACTAAGTCCGTGTGAGACTTGGCAAGTTGGAAAGTCGACGCTTGAATTAGGATGTCATCTAGATAAGGCGCCACTGCTATGCCCCTCGGCCTTATGACCGCCAGAAGGGACCCTAGCACCTTTGTGAAGCTTCTTGGCGCCGTGGCCAACCCGAAGGGAAGAGCCACAAACTGGTAATGCCTGTCCAGAAAGGCAAACCTGAGGAACTGGTGATGATCTTTGTGGATAGGAATGTGTAGATACGCATCCTTTAGATCCACGGTAGTCATATATTGACCCTCCTGGATCATTGGCAAAATAGTCTTGAAGGATAGTCTTAGGAATTGGTTTAGGATCTTGAGATCTAGAATTGGTCTGAAGGTTCCCTCTTTTTTGGGAACCACAAACAGATTGGAGTAGAAACCTTGCACCTGTTCTGTTTTCGGAACTGGGCAGATCACTCCCATGGTAAAAAGGTCTTCTACACAGCGTAAGAACGCCTCTCTTTTTGTCTGGTTTCCAGACAATTGAGAAAGATGGAACCTCCCCCTTGGAGGAGAATCTTTGAAATCTAGATGATACCCCTGGGTTACAATTTCTACGGCCCAGGAGTCCTGAACGTCTCTTGCCCAGGCCTGAGCAAAGAGAGAAAGTCTGCCCCCTACTTGATCCGGTCCCAGATCGGGGGCTACCCCTTCATGCTGCCTTAGTGGCAGCAGCAGGCTTTTTGGCCTGTTTACCCTTGTTCCAAGCCTGGTTAGGTCTCCAGGTTGGCTTGGATTGAGCAAAGTTCCCCTCTTGTTTGCAGCAGGGGAAGAGCAAGTGGGACAACCTTGAAGTTTCGAAAGGAACGAAAATTATTTTGTTTGGTCCTTGTCTTATTTGACTTATCTTGAGGGAGGGCATGACCCTTCCCTCCAGTGATGTCTGAAATGATCTCTTTCAGTGCAGGCCCGAATAGGCTCTTACCTTTGAAAGAGATGGTCAAAAGCTTAGATTTAGATGACTTAAGCCATAACGCTCTTCGTGCTAAAATGGCAAAACTTGAATTCTTTGCCGCTAACTTAGCAAGATGAAAAGTGGCGTCTGTAATAAAAGAATTAGCCAACTTAAGGGCCTTAATTCTGTCCAAAATATCATCTAGTGGGGTCTCCATCTGAAGAGCCTCTTCTAGAGCCTCAAACCAAAAAGCAGCTGCAGTGGTTACCGGAACAATGCACGCTATAGGTTGAAGAAGAAAACCCTGATGAACAAAAATTTTCTTTAGGAGACCCTCTAACTTTTTATCCATAGGATCAATGAAAGCACAACTGTCTTCAATAGGTATAGTTGTACGCTTAGCCAGAGTAGAATTAGCTCCCTCCACCTTAGGGACCGTCTGCCATGAGTCCTTTATGGTGTCAGAAATGGGGAACATTTTCTTAAAAACAGGAGGGGGAGCGAACGGAATACCTGGTCTATCCCACTCCTTAGTAACAATGTCCGAAATCCTCTTAGGGACCGGAAAAACATCAGTGTAAACAGGAACCTCTAAATATTTGTCCATTTTACACAATTTCTCTGGAACGACAATAGGGTCACAATCATCCAGAGTTGCTAAAACCTCCCTGAGCAATAAACGGAGGTGCTCTAGCTTAAATTTAAATGCCGTCATATCTGAATCTGTCTGAGGGAACATCTTTCCTGAATCAGAAATCTCTCCCTCAGACAGCAAATCCCTCATCCCTACCTCAGAACATTGTGAGGGAATATCGGATACAGCTACTAAAGCGTAAGAAGGTTCAGTGTTTGTTCTTAACCCAGAGCTACTGCGCTTCCCTTGCAACCCTGGCAGTTTAGATAAAACCTCTGTGAGGGTAGTATTCATAACTGAAGCCATATCTTGCAAGGTGAAAGAATTAGACGCACTAGAAGTACTTGGCGTCGCTTGTGCGGGCGTAACTGGTTGTGACACTTGGGGAGGACTAGATGACGAAACCTGATTTCCTTCTGTCTGAGAATTATTTAATGCCAAATTCTTATAAGTAAAAATATGCTAATATAACAAATGATCCAAGAGCGCCAAACTAGAGGCAAAGGAAGAATCTAACGATTGAATGATTATTAGTCAAACATTTATTAACATATGATTGATTAGCGCTGGTAGACATTTTAAACAAGTAAAAATATGCTGTTTGCAATTTATAGACATATCAGTACAATTGGGACACATTCTTAGAGGGGGTTCCACAATGGCTTCTAAACAATTTGAACATTGAGTTTCCTCAGTGTCAGACATGTTTAACAGGCTAGTAATGAAGCAAGCAAGCTTGGAAAACTCTTTATTTAATGAAAAAAACACAATTTGCAAAAACGGTACTGTACCTTTAAGAGAAAAAAGGCATACACAAACTGCAAAACAGGTTAAAATTGCTTCAAAAATTCCGAAATTTTAACAGTGTACCCACTAAGCTTTAGAAGGATTGCACCACAAGTAAAAAAGCAATAGACCCCCAAATGAAAAAAAAAGGATTGAAAATTGTCTAAAACTGGTTAAAACCCCCTAAAGCACCTTGCCACAGCTCTGCTGTGGCCCTAAATGCCCTTAGGAAGCGATAATATGGGGTTTAAAGCTTCAATTAGTCCCTCAGAAGATTATCAGGACCTCAGGAGAAGTTGCTTGCTGCTTGTAAATGTAGGCCCCGCCCACCTCACTCGATGTTGCTGTGCCCTATACAAAACTAACAAACCCTGCCTGAAAGCCATGTGGGTTATAAACAACCCCAATGAACCCTCAAGCAAATGTCCCATAAAACAGAAAATGTTACTCCCAGACACAAAAACGTTTGTCCCAAATTTACATAACAAACTGAGTGCCCACAAAAATAAAACCTCTATGCAAGCTAGTAAAAACCTCTGATAACACTAGGATTACTGCTTACCCTTCCCCTAATGGGGACACTGTCAGCCTTTCTGAGTTAACACAGTCTCTGCAGAAAAAATGACTGAACATACCTCATTGCTGTATAGCAAGAAACCGTTCCTCACACTGAAGTTTTCCAGTACTCCTCAGCTTCTGTGGGAACAGCAGTGGACCTTAGTTACAAATGCTAAGATCATCATCCTCCAGGCAGAAATCTTCATCTATGTCCTGCCTGAGAGTAAATAGTACAACACCGGTACCATTTAAAAATAACAAACACTTGATTGAAGATAAAATAAAACTAACAGTTTAACACCTCTTCTCTTTACCCTTCCTGCTTAGAGCCAGCAAAGAGAATGACTGGGGGGTGGAGTTAAGGGGGGAGCTATATAGACAGCTCTGCTGTGGTGCTCTCTTTGCTACTTCCTGTCAGGAAGGACAATATCCCACAAGTTAGGATGAATCCGTGGACTCGGTACATCTTGCAAAAGAAATATATATATATATATATATATATATATATATATATATATATATATATACACACACACATAAAGGGTGAAGAGGTAGAGTCCAGCACCATAAAATTCATCAGTTTTCAATCTGTGTGCTCGTTACCATGGAGTATCAGCCAGACTCCAGGAATCAAGGAATTGGATAGAAAACATGATAAAAAACAAGATAGAACACATACCCCAACAGAGAAAAACACTGATAGGCTAGTACTCTCAATGGAGTACAGTGATAGGAGTAATGATGTCTTCAAAATAGTGAGAAAATATTGGCATTTGTTGTCAAAATACAACCCAGAGGTTGAATCTTTTAAATTACCCCCTATGCCATCATACAGAAGGTAAAAAATTTAAGGGACCACATTGTTAAAGCTGATGTGGGTACAACATGTGCACGGCTAAAAAATTCGGTTCGTTTTCGGTTCGGATCGATTCGGACTTTTCGAATTTCGTTTCGGATCGAATCGGATTCGGCAAAATTTGAATAAATTCGTTTCGGATTTATTCGGATCCGAATAAATTCGTTTCGGATTTATTCGGATTCGGCTGAATTCGGTTCTATTCCGTTCCGAAATTCGGTATGTTTTTAGTACACTAACACCCATTTAGTACACTAAGTCACTAACACCCATAAACTACCTATGAACCACTAAACCGAGGCACCCCCACATCGCAAACCCTATAATAACATTTAACCCCTAATCTGCCGATCGGATATCGCCGCAACCTACATTATAGCTATTAACCCCTAATCTGCTGTCCCTAACACCGCCGACCCCTACATTATAGTTATTAACCCCTAATCTGCCCCCCCCAACGTCGCCGCAATCTAACTACAAGTATTAACCCCTAATCTGCCGACCCGATATCGCCGCCACCTACATTATAACTATTAACCCCTAATCTGCTGTCCCTAACACCGCCGACCCCTACATTATAGTTATTAACCCCTAATCTGCCTCCCCCAATGTCGCCGCAATCTAACTACAAGTATTAACCCCTAATCTGCCGACCCGATATCGCCGCCGCCTACATTATAGCTATTAACCCCTAATCTGCTGTCCCTAACACCGCCGACCCCTACATTATAGTTATTAACCCCTAATCTGCCCCCCCCAACGTCGCCGCAATCTAACTACAAGTATTAACCCCTAATCTGCCGACCCGATATCGCCGCCTACATTATAGCTATTAACCCCTAATCTGCTGTCCCTAACACCGCCGACCCCTACATTATAGTTATTAACCCCTAATCTGCCCCCCCCCAACGTCGCCGCAATCTAACTACAAGTATTAACCCCTAATCTGCCGACCCGATATCGCCGCCGCCTACATTATAGCTATTAACCCCTAATCTGGTGTCCCTAACACCGCCGACCCCTACATTATAGTTATTAACCCCTAATCTGCCTCCCCCCAACGTCGCCACAATCTAACTACAAGTATTAACCCCTAATCTGCCGACCGCAAATCGCCGCCACTATAATAAATGTATTAACCCCTAAACCGCCGCACTCCCGCCTCGCAAACACTAGTGTTAGGTTTAATTGTAACTAGGTTTAATTGTAACTTAGGTTAGGATTTATTTTACAGGTAATTTTGTAATTATTTTAACTAGGTAGCTATTAAATAGTCAATATCAATTTAATAGCTATTGAACCTAGTTAAAATGAATACAAAGTTGCCTGTACAATAAATATAAATGCTAAAATAGCTACAATGTAACTATTAGTTATATTGCAGCTATATTAGGGTTTATTTTACAGGTAAGTCTTTAGTTTTATATAGGATTCATTTATTTAGTTAATTTAATGATAGTGTAGTGTTAGGTGTAATTGTAACTTAGGTTATGATTTATTTTACAGGTAAATTTGTATTTATTTTAGCTAGGTAGTTATTAAATAGTTATTAACTATTTAATAACTATTGTACCTAGTTAAAATAAATACAAAGTTGCCTGTAAAATACATATAAATCCTAAAATAGCTACAATGTAACTATTAGTTATATTGAAGCTATATTAATAGCTAGTATGGGGCTTAGATTAGGTGTAATTAGTTTAAAATTATTGTAATATTTTATTATTTTTGGTAATTTAGTGTTTGTTTGTATTTTGGTACTTGTATGATGGATGGAAGACCTCTTCTTGCCCCGCTTGGATGAAGACTTCTGCCGGTCTGGATGTCCTCTTCTGCCCCATCGGATGAAGACTTCGGCCCGGCTGGGTGAACACGACTCAAGGTAGGGAGATCTTCAGGGGGGTAGTGTTAGGTTTATTTAAGGGGGGTTTGGGTTAGAGAAGAGGTCTTCCATCCATCATACAAGTACCAAAATACAAACAAACACTAAATTACCAAAAATAATAAAATATTACAATAATTTTAAACTAATTACACCTAATCTAAGCCCCCGACTAGCTATTAATATAGCTTCAATATAACTAATAGTTACATTGTAGCTATTTTAGGATTTATATTTATTTTACAGGCAACTTTGTATTTATTTTAACTAGGTACAATAGCTATTAAATAGTTAATAACTATTTAATAACTACCTAGCTAAAATAAATACAAATTTACCTGGAAAATAAATCATAACCTAAGTTACAATTACACCTAACACTACACTATCATTAAATTAACTAAATAAATGAATCCTATATAAAACTAAAGACTTACCTGTAAAATAAACCCTAATATAGCTGCAATATAACTAATAGTTACATTGTAGCTATTTTAGCATTTATATTTATTGTACAGGCAACTTTGTATTTATTTTAACTAGGTTCAATAGCTATTAAATAGATATTGACTATTTAATAGCTACCTAGTTAAAATAATTACAAAATTACCTGTAAAATAAATCCTAACCTAAGTTACAATTAAACCTAACACTACACTATCATTAAATAAATTAACTACAAGTACCTACAATTAAATACAATTAAAAAAACTAAACTAAAGTACAAAACCCCCCCCACTAAATTACAAAAAAATAAAAAAATATTACAAGAATTTTAAACTAATTACACCTAATCTAAGCCCCCTAATAAAATAACAAAGCCCCCCAAAATAAAAAAAAATGCCCTACCCTATACTAAGTTACAAAAGTTAACAGCTCTTTTACCTTACCAGCCCTGAACAGGGCCTTTTGCGGGGCATGCCCCAAAGAAAACAGCTCTTTTGCCTGTAAAAAAAAAACACAATACCCCCCCCCCACATTACAACCCACCACCCACATACCCCTACTCTAACCCAAACCCTCCTTAAATAAACCTAACACTACCCCCTTGAAGATCTCCCTACCTTGAGTCGTGTTCACCCAGCCGGGCCGAAGTCTTCATCCGATGGGGCAGAAGAGGACATCCAGACCGGCAGAAGTCTTCATCCAAGCGGGGCAAGAAGAGGTCTTCCATCCATCAGAAAAGTACAAAAAAACAAACAAACACTAAATTAGCAAGAATAATAAAATATTACAATAATTTTAAACTAATTACACCTAATCTAAGCCCCCTACTAGCTATTAATATAGCTACAATATAACTAATAGTTACATTGTAGCTATTTTAGGATTTATATTTATTTTACAGGCAACTTTGTATTTATTTTAACTAGGTACAATAGCTATTAAATAGTTAATAACTATTTAATAACTACCTAGCAAAAATAAATACAAATTTACCTGTAAAATAAACCCTAACCTAAGTTACAATTACACCTAACACTACACTGTCATTAAATTAACTAAATAAATTAATCCTATATAAAACTAAATACTTACCTGTAAAATAAACCCTAATATAGCTACAATATAACTAATAGTTACATTGTAGCTATTTTAGCATTTATATTTATTTTACAGGCAACTTTGTATTTATTTTAACTAGGTACAATAGCTATTAAATAGATATTTACTGTTTAATAGCTACCTAGTTAAAATAATTACAAAATTACCTGTAAAATAAATCCTAACCTAAGTTACTATTAAACCTAACACTACACTATCATTAAATAAATTAACTACAAGTACCTACAATTAAATACAATGAAATAAACTAAACTAAAGTACAAAAAAAACAAACACTAAATTACAAAAAATAAAAAAATTACAAGAATTTTAAACTAATTACACCTAATCTAAGCCCCCTAATAAAATAACAAAGCCCCCCAAAATAAAAAAATGCCCTACCCTATACTAAATTACAAAAGTAATCAGCTCTATTACCTTACCAGCCCTGAACAGGGCCTTTTGCGGGGCATGCCCCAAAGAAAACAGCTCTTTTTCCTGTAAAAAAAAACACAATACCCCCCCCACATTACAACCCACCACCCACATACCCCTACTCTAACCCAAACCCCCCTTAAATAAACCTAACACTACCCCCCTGAAGATCTCTCTACCGTGTCTTCACCCAGCGGGCCGAAGTCTTCATCCGATCGGGCAGAAGAGGACATCCAGACCGGCAGAAGTCTTCATCCAAGTGGGGCAAGAAGAGGTCTTCCATCCATCAGAAGTCTTGATCCAGGCGGCATCTTCTCTGTTCATCCATCCGGAGCGGAGCGGCAGCATCCTGAAGACATCCCACGCAGAGCATCCTCTTCTTTCTTGATCCGACGACTAGGTGACTGTACCTTTAAGTGACGTCATCCAAGATGGCGTCCCTTGAATTCCGATTGGCTGATAGGATTCTATCAGCCAATCGGAATTAAGGTAGGAAAAATCTGATTGGCTGATTCAATCAGCCAATCAGATTCAAGTTCAATCCGATTGGCTGATCCAATCAGCCAATCAGATTGAGCTCACATTCTATTGGCTGATCGGAACAGCCAATAGAATGCGAGGTCAATCTGATTGGCTGATTCCATCAGCCAATCGGATTGAACTTGAATCTGATTGGCTGATTGAATCAGCCAATCAGATTTTTCCTACCTTAATTCCGATTGGCTGATAGAATCCTATCAGCCAATCGGAATTCAAGGGACGCCATCTTGGATGACGTCACTTAAAGGTACAGTCACCTAGTCGTCGGATCAAGAAAGAAGAGGATGCTCTGCGTGGGATGTCTTCAGGATGCTGCCGCTCCGCTCCCGATGGATGAACAGAGAAGATGCCGCCTGGATCAAGACTTCTGATGGATGGAAGACCTCTTCTTGCCCCGCTTGGATGAAGACTTCTGCCAGTCTGGATGTCCTCTTCTGCCCGATCGGATGAAGACTTCGGCCCGCTGGGTGAAGACACGGTAGAGAGATCTTCAGGGGGGTAGTGTTAGGTTTATTTAAGGGGGGTTTGGGTTAGAGTAGGGGTATGTGGGTGGTGGGTTGTAATGTGGGGGGGGGGGTATTGTGTTTTTTTTTACAGGCAAAAGAGCTGTTTTCTTTGGGGCATGCCCCCGCAAAAGGCCCTTTTAAGGGCTGGTAAGGTAATAGAGCTGATTACTTTTGTAATTTAGTATAGGGTAGGGCATTTTTTTTATTTTGGGGGGCTTTGTTATTTTATTAGGGGGCTTAGATTAGGTGTAATTAGTTTAAAATTCTTGTAATTTTTTTTATTTTTTGTAATTTAGTGTTTGTTTTTTTTGTACTTTAGTTTAGTTTATTTCATTGTATTTAATTGTAGGTACTTGTAGTTAATTTATTTAATGATAGTGTAGTGTTAGGTTTAATAGTAACTTAGGTTAGGATTTATTTTACAGGTAATTTTGTAATTATTTTAACTAGGTAGCTATTAAACAGTAAATATCTATTTAATAGCTATTGTACCTAGTTAAAATAAATACAAAGTTGCCTGTAAAATAAATATAAATGCTAAAATAGCTACAATGTAACTATTAGTTATATTGTAGCTATATTAGGGTTTATTTTACAGGTAAGTATTTAGTTTTATATAGGATTAATTTATTTAGTTAATTTAATGACAGTGTAGTGTTAGGTGTAATTGTAACTTAGGTTAGGGTTTATTTTACAGGTAAATTTGTATTTATTTTAGCTAGGTAGTTATTAAATAGTTATTAACTATTTAATAGATATTGTACCTAGTTAAAATAAATACAAAGTTGCCTGTAAAATAAATATAAATCCTAAAAACATAATTTATGTAAGAACTTACCTGATAAATTCATTTCTTTCATATTAGCAAGAGTCCATGAGCTAGTGACGTATGGGATATACATTCCTACCAGGAGGGGCAAAGTTTCCCAAACCTCAAAATGCCTACAAATACACCCCTCACCACACCCACAATTCAGTTTAACGAATAGCCAAGAAGTGGGGTGATAAAAAAGTGCGAAAGCATATAAAATAAGGAATTGGAATAATTGTGCTTTATACAAAATCATAACCACCACAAAAAAAGGGCGGGCCTCATGGACTCTTGCTAATATGAAAGAAATGAATTTATCAGGTAAGTTCTTACATAAATTATGTTTTCTTTCATGTAATTAGCAAGAGTCCATGAGCTAGTGACGTATGGGATAATGACTACCCAAGATGTGGATCTTTCCACACAAGAGTCACTAGAGAGGGAGGGATAAAATAAAGACAGCCAATTCCTGCTGAAAATAATCCACACCCAAAATAAAGTTTAACGAAAAACATAAGCAGAAGATTCAAACTGAAACCGCTGCCTGAAGTACTTTTCTACCAAAAACTGCTTCAGAAGAAGAAAATACATCAAAATGGTAGAATTTAGTAAAAGTATGCAAAGAGGACCAAGTTGCTGCTTTGCAGATCTGGTCAACCGAAGCTTCATTCCTAAACGCCCAGGAAGTAGATACTGACCTAGTAGAATGAGCTGTAATTCTCTGAGGCGGAATTTTACCCGACTCAACATAGGCAAGATGAATTAAAGATTTCAACCAAGATGCCAAAGAAATGGCAGAAGCTTTCTGGCCTTTCCTAGAACCGGAAAAGATAACAAATAGACTAGAAGTCTTACGGAAAGATTTCGTAGCTTCAACATAATATTTCAAAGCTCTAACAACATCCAAAGAATGCAACGATTTCTCCTTAGAATTCTTAGGATTAGGACATAATGAAGGAACCACAATTTCTCTACTAATGTTGTTGGAATTCACAACTTTAGGTAAAAATTCAAAAGAAGTACGCAACACCGCCTTATCCTGATGAAAAATCAGAAAAGGAGACTCACAAGAAAGAGCAGATAATTCAGAAACTCTTCTAGCAGAAGAGATGGCCAAAAGGAACAAAACTTTCCAAGAAAGTAATTTAATGTCCAATGAATGCATAGGTTCAAACGGAGGAGCTTGAAGAGCTCCCAGAACCAAATTCAAACTCCAAGGAGGAGAAATTGACTTAATGACAGGTTTTATACGAACCAAAGCTTGTACAAAACAATGAATATCAGGAAGAATAGCAATCTTTCTGTGAAAAAGAACAGAAAGAGCAGAGATTTGTCCTTTCAAAGAACTTGCGGACAAACCCTTATCTAAACCATCCTGAAGAAACTGTAAAATTCTCGGTATTCTAAAAGAATGCCAAGAAAAATGATGAGAAAGACACCAAGAAATATAAGTCTTCCAGACTCTATAATATATCTCTCGAGATACAGATTTACGAGCCTGTAACATAGTATTAATCACGGAGTCAGAGAAACCTCTTTGACCAAGAATCAAGCGTTCAATCTCCATACCTTTAAATTTAAGGATTTCAGATCCTGATGGAAAAAAGGGCCTTGTGACAGAAGGTCTGGTCTTAACGGAAGAGTCCACGGTTGGCAAGAGGCCATCCGGACAAGATCCGCATACCAAAACCTGTGAGGCCATGCCGGAGCTACCAGCAGAACAAACGAGCATTCCTTCAGAATCTTGGAGATTACTCTTGGAAGAAGAACCAGAGGCGGAAAGATATAGGCAGGATGATACTTCCAAGGAAGTGATAATGCATCCACTGCCTCCGCCTGAGGATCCCGGGATCTGGACAGATACCTGGGAAGTTTCTTGTTTAGATGGGACGCCATCAGATCTATTTCTGGAAGTTCCCACATTTGAACAATCTGAAGAAATACCTCTGGGTGAAGAGACCATTCGCCCGGATGCAACGTTTGGCGACTGAGATAATCCGCTTCCCAATTGTCTACACCTGGGATATGAACCGCAGAGATTAGACAGGAGCTGGATTCCGCCCAAACCAAAATTCGAGATACTTCTTTCATAGCCAGAGGACTGTGAGTCCCTCCTTGATGATTGATGTATGCCACAGTTGTGACATTGTCTGTCTGAAAACAAATGAACGATTCTCTCTTCAGAAGAGGCCAAAACTGAAGAGCTCGGAAAATTGCACGGAGTTCCAAAATATTGATCGGTAATCTCACCTCCTGAGATTCCCAAACTCCTTGTGCCGTCAGAGATCCCCACACAGCTCCCCAACCTGTGAGACTTGCATCTGTTGAAATTACAGTCCAGGTCGGAAGCACAAAAGAAGCCCCCTGAATTAAACGATGGTGATCTGTCCACCATGTTAGAGAGTGTCGAACAATCGGTTTTAAAGATATTAATTGAGATATCTTCGTGTAATCCTTGCACCAATGCTTCAGCATACAGAGCTGAAGAGGTCGCATGTGAAAACGAGCAAAGGGGATCGCGTCCGATGCAGCAGTCATAAGACCTAGAATTTCCATGCATAAGGCTACCGAAGGGAATGATTGTGACTGAAGGTTTCGACAAGCTGTAATCAACTTTAGACGTCTCTTGTCTGTTAAAGACAGAGTCATGGACACTGAATCCATCTGGAAACCCAGAAAGGTTACCCTTGTCTGAGGAATCAAAGAACTTTTTGGTAAATTGATCCTCCAACCATGATCTTGAAGAAACAACACAAGTCGATTCGTATGAGATTCTGCTAAATGTAAAGACTGAGCAAGTACCAAGATATCGTCCAAATAAGGAAATACCACAATACCCTGTTCTCTGATTACAGACAGCAGGGCACCGAGAACCTTTGTAAAAATTCTTGGAGCTGTAGCTAGGCCAAACGGCAGAGCCACAAATTGGTAATGCTTGTCCAGAAACGAGAATCTCAGGAACTGATAATGATCTGGATGAATCGGAATATGCAGATATGCATCCTGTAAATCTATCGTGGACATATAATTCCCTTGCTGAACAAAAGGTAAGATAGTCCTTACAGTTACCATCTTGAACGTTGGTATCCTTACATAACGATTCAATATTTTTAGATCCAGAACTGGTCTGAAAGAATTCTCCTTCTTTGGTACAATGAAGAGATTTGAATAAAACCCCATCCCCTGTTCCGGAACTGGAACTGGCATAATTACTCCAGTCAACTCTAGATCTGAAACACATTTCAGAAATGCTTGAGCTTTTACTGGATTTACTGGGACACGGGAAAGAAAAAATCTCTTTGCAGGAGGTCTCAACTTGAAACCAATTCTGTACCCTTCTGAAACAATGCTCTGAATCCAAAGATTGTGAACAGTATTAATCCAAATTTCCTTGAAAAAACGTAACCTGCCCCCTACCAGCTGAGCTGGAATGAGGGCCGCACCTTCATGTGGACTTAGAAGCAGGCTTTGCCTTTCTAGCTGGCTTGGATTTATTCCAGACTGGAGATGGTCTCCAAACTGAGACTGCTCCTGAGGATGAAGGATCAGGCTTTTGTTCTTTGTTGAAACGAAAGGAACGAAAACGATTATTAGCCCTGTTTTTACCTTTAGATTTTTTATCCTGTGGTAAAAAAGTTCCTTTCCCACCAGTAACAGTTGAAATAATGGAATCCAACTGAGAACCAAATAATTTGTTACCCTGGAAAGAAATGGAAAGTAAAGTTGATTTAGAAGCCATATCAGCATTCCAAGTTTTAAGCCATAAAGCTCTTCTAGCTAAAATAGCTAGAGACATAAACCTGACATCAACTCTGATAATATCAAAAATGGCATCACAGATAAAATTATTAGCATGCTGAAGAAGAATAATAATATCATGAGAATCACGATGTGTTACTTGTTGCGCTAAAGTTTCCAACCAAAAAGTTGAAGCTGCAGCAACATCAGCCAAAGATATAGCAGGTCTAAGAAGATTACCTGAACACAGATAAGCTTTTCTTAGAAAGGACTCAATTTTCCTATCTAGAGGATCCTTAAACGAAGTACCATCTGACGTAGGAATAGTAGTACGTTTAGCAAGGGTAGAAATAGCCCCATCAACTTTAGGGATCTTGTCCCAAAATTCTAATCTGTCAGACGGCACAGGATATAATTGCTTAAAACGTTTAGAAGGAGTAAATGAATTACCCAAATTATCCCATTCTTTGGAAATTACTGCAGAAATAGCATTAGGAACAGGAAAAACTTCTGGAATAACCACAGGAGCTTTAAATACCTTATCTAAACGTTTAGAATTAGTATCAAGAGGACCAGAATCCTCTATTTCTAAAGCAATTAGAACTTCTTTAAGTAAAGAACGAATAAATTCCATTTTAAATAAATATGAAGATTTATCAGCATCAACCTCAGAGACAGAATCCTCTGAACCAGAGGAGTCATCAGAATCAGAATGATGATGTTCATTTAAAAATTCATCTGTAGGGAGAGAAGTTTTAAAAGATTTTTTACGTTTACTAGAAGGAGAAATAACAGACATAGCCTTCTTTATGGATTCAGAAACAAAATCTCTTATATTATCAGGAACATTCTGCACCTTAGATGTTGAGGGAACTGCAACAGGCAATGGTACTTTACTAAAGGAAATATTATCTGCTTTAACAAGTTTGTCATGACAATCAATACAAACAACAGCTGGAGAAATAGCTACCAAAAGTTTACAGCAGATACACTTAGCTTTGGTAGATTCAGCACTTGACAGCGATTTTCCTGTAGTATCTTCTGGCTCAGATGCAACGTGAGACATCTTGCAATATGTAAGAGAAAAAACAACATATAAAGCAAAATTGATCAAATTCCTTAAATGACAGTTTCAGGAATGGGAAAGAATGCCAAAGAACAAGCTTCTAGCAACCAGAAGCAATAAAAAATGAGACTTAAATAATGTGGAGACAAAAGTGACGCCCATATTTTTTCGCGCCAAATAAGACGCCCACATTATTTGGCGCCTAAATACTTTTTGTCGCCAAAAATGACGCCACATCCGGAACGCCGACATTTTTGGCGCGAAATAACGTCAAAGAATGACGCAACTTCCGGCGACACGTATGACGCCGGAAACGGAAATAGAATTTTTGCGCCAAAAAAGTCCGCGCCAAGAATGACGCAATAAAATGAAGCATTTTCAGCCCCCGCGAGCCTAACAGCCCACAGGGAAAAAGTCAAATTTTAAGGTAAGAAAAAATGATCAAATCAAAATGCATTATCCCAAATATGAAACTGACTGTCTGAAAATAAGGAAAGTTGAACATTCTGAGTCAAGGCAAATAAATGTTTGAATACATATATTTAGAACTTTATAAACAAAGTGCCCAACCATAGCTTGGAGTGTCACAGAAAATAAGACTTACTTACCCCAGGACACTCATCTACATATAGCAGATAGCCAAACCAGTACTGAAACGAGAATCAGCAGAGGTAATGGTATATATAAGAGTATATCGTCGATCTGAAAAGGGAGGTAAGAGATGAATCTCTACGACCGATAACAGAGAACCTATGAAATAGACCCCTTAGAAGGAGATCACTGCATTCAAATAGGCAATACTCTCCTCACATCCCTCTGACATTCACTGCACGCTGAGAGGAAAACCGGGCTCCAACTTGCTGCGGAGCGCATATCAACGTAGAATCTAGCACAAACTTACTTCACCACCTCCATCGGAGGCAAAGTTTGTAAAAACTGAATTGTGGGTGTGGTGAGGGGTGTATTTGTAGGCATTTTGAGGTTTGGGAAACTTTGCCCCTCCTGGTAGGAATGTATATCCCATACGTCACTAGCTCATGGACTCTTGCTAATTACATGAAAGAAATAGCTACAATGTAACTATTAGTTATATTTTAGCTATATTAATAGCTAGTAGGGGGCTTAGATTAGGTGTAATTAGTTTAAAATTATTGTAATATTTTATTATTTTTGCTAATTTAGTGATGAAGACTTCTGCCGGTCTGGATGTCCTCTTCTGCCCCATCGGATGAAGACTTCGGCCCGGCTGGGTGAACACGACTCAAGGTAGGGAGATCTTCAGGGGGGTAGTGTTAGGTTTATTTAAGGGGGGTTTGGGTTAGAGTAGGGGTATGTGGGTGGTGGGTTGTAATGTGGGGGGGGGATTGTGTTTTTTTTTTACAGGCAAAAGAGCTGTTTTCTTTGGGGCATGCCCAGCAAAGGGCCCTGTTCAGGGCAGGTAAGGTAATAGAGCTGTTAACTTTTGTAATTTAGTATAGGTTAGGGCATTTTTTTTATTTTGGGGGGCTTTGTTATTTTATTAGGGGGCTTAGATTAGGTGTAATTAGTTTAAAATTCTTGTAATTTTTTTTATTTTTTGTAATTTAGTGTGGGGGGGTTTTGTACTTTAGTTTAGTTTTTTTAATTGTATTTAATTGTAGGTACTTGTAGTTAATTTATTTAATGATAGTGTAGTGTTAGGTTTAATTGTAACTTAGGTTAGGATTTATTTTACAGGTAATTTTGTAATTATTTTAACTAGGTAGCTATTAAATAGTCAATATCAATTTAATAGCTATTGAACCTAGTTAAAATGAATACAAAGTTGCCTGTACAATAAATATAAATGCTAAAATAGCTACAATGTAACTATTAGTTATATTGCAGCTATATTAGGGTTTATTTTACAGGTAAGTCTTTAGTTTTATATAGGATTCATTTATTTAGTTAATTTAATGATAGTGTAGTGTTAGGTGTAATTGTAACTTAGGTTATGATTTATTTTACAGGTAAATTTGTATTTATTTTAGCTAGGTAGTTATTAAATAGTTATTAACTATTTAATAACTATTGTACCTAGTTAAAATAAATACAAAGTTGCCTGTAAAATACATATAAATCCTAAAATAGCTACAATGTAACTATTAGTTATATTGAAGCTATATTAATAGCTAGTAGGGGGCTTAGATTAGGTGTAATTAGTTTAAAATTATTGTAATATTTTATTATTTTTGGTAATTTAGTGTTTGTTTGTATTTTGGTACTTGTATGATGGATGGAAGACCTCTTCTTGCCCCGCTTGGATGAAGACTTCTGCCGGTCTGGATGTCCTCTTCTGCCCCATCGGATGAAGACTTCGGCCCGGCTGGGTGAACACGACTCAAGGTAGGGAGATCTTCAGGGGGGTAGTGTTAGGTTTATTTAAGGGGGGTTTGGGTTAGAGTAGGGGTATGTGGGTGGTGGGTTGTAATGTGGGGGGGGGGGATTGTGTTTTTTTTTTACAGGCAAAAGAGCTGTTTTCTTTGGGGCATGCCCCGCAAAGGGCCCTGTTCAGGGCTGGTAAGGTAATAGAGCTGTTAACTTTTGTAATTTAGTATAGGGTAGGGCATTTTTTTTTATTTTGGGGGGCTTTGTTATTTTATTAGGGGGCTTAGATTAGGTGTAATTAGTTTAAAATTCTTGTAATATTTTTTTATTTTTTGTAATTTAGTGGTTTTTTATTTTTTTAATTTAGTGGGGGGGTTTTGTACTTTAGTTTATTTAATTGTAGATAATTGTAGGTACTTGTAGTTAATTTATTTAATGATAGTGTAGTGTTAGGTTTTATTGTAACTTAGGTTAGGATTTATTTTACAGGTAATTTTGTAATTATTTTAACTAGGTAGCTATTAATTAGTCAATAACTATTTAATAGCTATTGTACCTAGTTAAAATAAATACAAAGTTGCCTGTAAAATAAATATAAATGCTAAAATAGCTACAATGTAACTATTAGTTATATTGCAGCTATATTAGGGTTTATTTTACAGGTAAGTATTTAGTTTTAAATATGAGTAATTTATTTAATTAATTAAATGATAGTGTAGTGTTAGGTGTAATTGTAACTTAGGTTAGGATTTATTTTACAGGTAAATTTGTATTTATTTTAGCTAGGTAGTTATTAAATAGTTATTAACTATTTAATAACTATTGTACCTAGTTAAAATAAATACAAAGTTGCCTGTAAAATAAAAATAAATCCTAAAATAGCTACAATGTAACTATTAGTTATATTGCAGCTATCTTAGGGTTTATTTTACAGGTAAGTCTTTAGTTTTAAATAGGATTCATTTATTTAACTATAGTAAATTTATTTCGTTTTATTTAAATTATATTTAAGTTAGGAGGTGTTAGTGTTAGGGTTAGACTTAGGTTTAGGGGTTAATAACCTTATTATAGTAGCGGCGACGTTGGGGGCGGGAGATTAGGGGTTAATAATTGTAGGTAGGTGGCGGCGATGTTAGGGAGGGCAGATTAGGGGTTAATAAAATGTATTATAGTGTTTGCGAGGCGGGAGTGCGGCGGTTTAGGGGTTAATACATTTATTATAGATGCGGCGATTTGCGGTCGGCAGATTAGGGGTTAATACTTGTAGTTAGATTGTGGCGACGTTGGGGGGGGCAGATTAGGGGTTAATAACTATAATGTAGGGGTCGGCGGTGTTAGGGACACCAGATTAGGGGTTAATAGCTATAATGTAGGCGGCGATATCGGGTCGGCAGATTAGGGGTTAATACTTGTAGTTAGATTGCGGCGACATTGGGGGGGCAGATTAGGGGTTAATAACTATAATGTAGGGGTCGGCGGTGTTAGGGACAGCAGATTAGGGGTTAATAGCTATAATGTAGGCGGCGGTGATATTCGGTCGGCAGATTAGGGGTTAATACTTGTAGTTAGATTGCGGCGACGTTGGGGGAGGCAGATTAGGGGTTAATAACTATAATGTAGGGGTCGGCGGTGTTAGGGACAGCAGATTAGGGGTTAATAGTTATAATGTAGGTGGCGGCGATATCGGGTCGGCAGATTAGGGGTTAATAAAATAATGCAGGTGTCAGCGATAGCGGGGGCGGCAGATTAGGGGTTAATAAGTGTTAGATTAGGGGTGTTTAGAGACTCGGGGTACATGTTAGGGTGTTAGGTGCAGACTTAGTGTTTCCCCATAGGAAACAATGGGGCTGCGGTGTTAGTTTTTTTTCAGCCGAAACTCCCTTTGTTTCCTATGGGGAAATGCCGAATTTTAACGAGCTAATTCGGATTTATTCGGAGATACGGCAGCTATTTCGGATTCATTCGGTAGATTCGGAAGTATTTTAATTCGGAAATCCGAATCGATCCGAATCTCCGAATTTACCGAATTTACCGAATTAATCCGAAACGAACCGCACATGTCTAGGTACAACTAAACTCTCTGATATTAACTATCTAACTACACCAAATAAAGGTTGTTACCCTTGTCTTCATTGTGCCCAATGTAATTCTGTTATAAAAGGAAAATTCTTAGCACAGAATGATAAGAGGAAACAATATACAATTAATGGGCTCTATACATGTCAAACTAACTACGCAATTTATTTACTCAAATGCCCATGTGGTCTTTGTTATATTGGCGAGACCATTCAGGCTGCCAGGGATAGGTTTAGCCAGCATAAAGCCTCCATTAAATCAAAGGATTTATCACTCCCAGTATCTGCACATTTTACTAACATGGGCCATACAGTTAGCCAATTACGCTTCCAAGTAATTGACCATATTTCTCATCATAGAAGAGGGGGTAATAGGGAGCAGAAACTGAAGGAAAAAGAAGTATGATGGATCAAACGTTTAAATACATTACATCCCTATGGTCTGAATAGAGATTATGATTTGTATTTGTTTTTATAATGTTTTTTAAAATATAATATATTCTGGTACCACTAAAGGTCACTGGGCTGTTGAATTGTGGATACCTGGACAGGTATAGGTTAAATCAATTAACAATGAGAACCAACACCTGATTGGTCCAGATACCCCTTTTAATGTCTGTTCATTTGGTTTTAAACTATGCATGATTAAGGACCATGTAGGTCCGAAACGTCGCTTTTATGGTTGTTATACCTCAATAAAGAACATTTTTCACCTTTAAGAAAGAACCCTGTACTGTGGTGCTGTTACCTTATTTTCTACATGGATTATATATATATATATATATATATATATATATAAATACATATATATATAAATACATATATATATATATATATATACACAACTTTCACCTACAATATTCATATACTCTGACAACACGAGTGCGGCACCATTGAGCTTTTTGTAGGGATAATTTGACACCTGCCCTTTTAAGTTAGCTGAAGACGTGTTTAAGCTCTGTGATGTGTTTTTCAAAGTCTGTGCTTTTGATTAAAACATCATCAACATAAGATAAAGTCCCCCTTTCCAGTGCATCAGGCATAGCCTTATGCAAGAATACAGCGAATTCATGTCCTGGATTTATGTATCCAAACGGGAGTCTTTGGAATGCATACTGGACCTTTTGGAATGAGAATGCAAGCTTATACTGGTCCTCTTCATATATCTTTATGGTCCAATATCCCTGTGCACAATCAATTGCAGTGAATTTTTTAGATCCCTGCATCTGTGCTAGGCACTGGTCAATATATGACACAGGCCAACCAGACATGTACACTCGTTTGTTAAGCTGTCTTAAGTCAGCACACAAACGCCATTGTCCATTGGGCTTAAGAACACCTAGAATAGGATTGTTATAAAAACTATGCACCTGTCGGATAATACCCCTTTCTTCCAAGTTTCTTATGATTTCTGCAAGAGAATCATATGACGCTAACAGAAGTCTATATTGTTTAACAAAGACAGTTGGTGCATTGGGATCTGTTTGGATTCTTGCAAGGTGCAAGTCTGTAGTTCCACAGTCATAAGAATCCCTAGCAAAAATATCCTTGTACTCCATCAGGAGTTCTCGTAGCTGTTGGCGTTCATCATCACTGAAACAGCCATTAGCTGAGGAGATTTGCTCTTTGACTATTTGCTGAAATCCTGGAAAGATTTCAGGCTGTCCTGTCTCATAGGTTTCTTCCAACCTACACGTGAGATCCCCTTGATTATAATTTACATTGCCCCCATGACTCTGTGTATTAGGGTATTCTTGCTGTTTGATCGGCTGATCAAATACTTGAGAGGCTTCTTCAATTTTACAGATGCCTTCCTCTGAGCTAAAGGGATAAATAGACTGAATTATAAATAGTCCCTCTGGCATAGATGCAAAGGATTGTTCTATTTATTGTTCTTCAGTTAAGAATCCTTCAGGTATTAGCCCAATTATATTATTCTGGAATCCAAAAGTGTAATAACTTGATTCCAGCGCTTATCCTATGGTAGTTCCCTAATATAAGGTTATATCCTGTGGGGTCATGTTATGCACAATAATATGTATTGGAATAGTTGCAATATTTACCATAGGAGTATGGGTCATTGTTATACCTAGATTTTGCATTCTATGGGAGAGGCAAATTAGTATTTCAGAAGTTTTACATTTCTGACCTCTCTTTACCTGTAAGGATAAGAGGAGTTTATCAGCCCTAGCAGGGATTACACCATTATTAGATACCTGCATATTTACAGCATATGGCAATTGCTGGTTTGATTTCAGGGCGGCATTTTCATCCTGAAATACTTCAGGGTCCCCATTTAACCTGCTCCAGAGGCAAGAGTTAATCAAATCTATTTGTATGGAATATCTATGTAAGAGATCATTACCAATGTATATTTGATTATGGGGAGTATTTAAAACTAAAAACAGGTGCTTTGCTGATTTATTACCTATGGAGATAGATAATAAACATTTAGCTGTGACATTATAGCTTTGAGACCTGTCATTCAGGTCATGGACACAATGGTCTTGGAGAGAAAGATATTTAATCACCTTAACCCCTTAATGACAACTGACGTACCAGGTACGTCATGCAAAAACTAACTGTTAATGACAATAGACGTACCTGGTACGTCAGTTGTCTAACAGAGTGCTGGAAGTGATCACAATCGCTTCCAGCAGCTCTGAGGGTATTGCAGTGATGCCTCGATATGGAGGCATCCTGCAATACCCCTTTACAAGCCTCAGATGCAGAGAGAGCCACTCTGTGGCCCTCTCTGCACCGGTAGCGATGGTGCCGATGGTGCCGTTGTCCGGGTGGGAGGAGGGAGCGTGTGTGCGCGTGCACGTGCACACATTAGCCACACTGACACCAATGAAGGAAGGGGAAAAAAAAGTTTTTTGTTTTTTTTTACATATAAAAAAATCTGGGAGGGGGTGGGGGTATTGTGGGGGGGCTGCTACACTACAGAAATAATCAAAAATAAAAATAAAAGTTATGAATAAAAATAAATAAAATTAAAATACTTTGGTTTGTGGGGCCAAACTGGGTACTGGCAGACAGCTGCCAGTACCCAAGATGGCGGTAATTAGGTAGGGGAGAGGGTTAGAGAGCTGGAGGGGGGGATCAGGGAGGTTGGTGCTAAGGCAGGGGTCCATCACAACTAAAATATTTTATTATTTTTATTTAAAAAAAAACAAAAAACTTTTATTTAGTACTGGCAGACTTTCTGCCAGTACTTAAGATGGCGGGAATAATTGTGGGGTGGGGGAGGGAAGAGAGCTGTTTGGGAGGGATCAGGGGGTGGGATGTGTCAGGTGGGAGGCTGATCTCTAAAATTAACCCTGCAAGCTCCCTATAAGCTACCTAATTTAACCCCTTTACTGCTGGGCATAATTCACGTGTGGTGCGCAGCAGCATTTAGCGGCCTTCTAATTACCAAAAAGCAACGCCAAAGCCATATAAGTCTGCTATTTCTGAACAAAGGGGATCCCAGAGAAGCTTTTACAACAATTTCTGCCATAATAGCACAAGCTGTTTGTAAATAATTTCAGTGAGAAACCTAAAATTGTGAAAAATGTAAAGTTTTTTTTTTATTTGCTCGCATTTGGCGGTGAAATGGTGACATAAAATATACCAAAATGGGCCTAGATCAATACTTGGGATTGTCTACTACACTACACTAAAGCTAAAATTAACCCTACAAGCTCCCTACAAGCTACCTAATTAACCCCTTCACTCCTGGGCATAAAACACGTGTGGTGCGCAGCGGCATTTAGCGGCCTTCTAATTACCAAAAAGCAACCACAAAGCCATATAAGTCTGTTATTTCTGAAAAAGGGGATCCCAGAGAAGCATTTACAACCATTTGTGCCATAATTGCAGAAGCTGTTTGTAAATAATTTCAGTGGGAAACCTAAAGTTTGTGACAAAATTTGTGAAAAAGTGAACTTTTTTTTTTTTTAATCGCATTTGGCGGTGAAATGGTGGCATGAAATATACCAAAATGGGCCTAGATCAATACTTTGGGATGTCTTCTAAAACAAAATATATACATGTCAAGGGATATTCAGGTATTCCTGACAGATATCAGGGTTCCAAAGTAACTAGCGCTAATTTTGAAAAAAAGTGGTTTGGAAATAGCAAAGTGCTACTTGTATTTATTGCCCCATAAATTGCAAAAAAAGCAAAGAACGTGTAAACATTGGGTATTTCTAAACTCAGGACAAAATGTATAAACTATTTAGCATGGGTGTTTTTTGGTGATTGTAGATGTGTAACAGATTTTGGGGGTCAAAGTTAGAAAAAGTGTGTTTTTTTCCATTTTGTTCTCATATTTTATCTTTTTTTTTTTAGTAAATTATAAGATATGATGAAAATAATTATATCTTTAGAAAGTCCATTTAATGACGAGAAAAACGGTATATAATATGTGTGGGTACAGTAAACGAGTAAGAGGAAAATTACAGCTAAACGCAAACACTGCAGAAATGTAAAAATAGCCATTGTCATTAAGGGTAAGAAATTGAAAAATGGTCCGGTCATTAAGGGGTTAAAGGGACACTAAACCCAATTTTTTTTCTTTTGTGATTTAGATAGAGCATGCAATTTTAAGCAACTTTCTAATTTACTCCTTTTATCAATTTTTCTTCGTTCTCTTGCTTTCTTTATTTGAAAAAGAAGGCATCTAAGCAATTTTTTTAGTTCAGAACCATGGAAAGCGCTTGTTTATTGGGGGGTGAATGTATCCACCAATCAGCAAGAACAACTAAGTGTGTTCACCAAAAATGGGCCGGCATCTAAACTTACATTCTTGCATTTCAAATAAAGATACCAAGAGAATGAAGAGAATTTGATAATAGGAGTAAATTAGAAAGTTGCTTAAAATTGCATGCTCTATCTGAATCACGAAATAAAAAAATTTGGGTTCAGTGTCCCTTTGAGTTCAGCAATCTGCGCTAATAAGCCTTCGCTTATATAGCTAGCTTCCTGTTTTAAGTTAAATTTAGCATATTTGGTTTTACCAAGGTCATGCATTTGCATAGGGATAAATAGATCATCCTTAACTCTCTCAATTCCTGCGAGATATTGAGTGTGGCCTCCCCCTTTAGGGATTTTATGATCCTCCTTGTGGAGAGATATGGTTAATGCACCACCGTCTAAGGAAATATTTGCTATCTTTCCAATTTTAAAAGTATTACCATCAGAGCCACTTAAAGGAGTCTGATCATCTATTTGTAAGATAGTGATTTCAGGTACAGATTTATTCCTGAAATGAATCTCCACAGCATTTGGCTTCTCTTCCACCACGTGACATTTATGTCGGGTGCGAGATATACGGGACCACTCATAATTAATAGGCCATTCTACTTGTGACCAAATTACATTATTTATGCAATCAATTGAGGTGCTTAACTGTTTCAGGAAATCACTAACAATAATTAAACAATCAGTTGGCAGATCCACTATAATGACAGGGTGTCTTATTACCCTGTTCCCCAGCCTTAGTTTTAACCATGCCGTACCGTAGACTTTTAGAGAGTCACCCCCAACTCCTATTAGTGAACCATCTAATTCTTTTATTTTAGGTTTGTGGGATGTTAGCTCATTTAGCTGTGTGTAGTATATGTGGGATAAAATAGTTGCCTGAGATCCAGTATCAAATAATCCCATGATAGGGTTGGAGACTGAATCCTGGAGCTCAGCTAATACATAATATCTCCCTGCAGTTTCTACCATTTCACACATAAAATTGGCATGATTACACATCTGTGGGCCAAGATTTTAGTATTAGTTGAATACGTTTTTTGAGATTTTTGCATTGATTAATTTTTAATAATTCTTGGAATAATTCACTTTTTTCATTCCACCTTCCATCATCAATAGCAATATTTTTAGCCTTAATTGCAAGTATATCCATATAATCATTTAAATCACCCGCAATATTAAACCTCTTTTTAATGTAGCCTATAATGTCTATCTTAAGGATATCGCCCTGAGTGATTTAGTATTTAGTAAAATTAAAACGCTAATAGAATTTTGACCAATAATAAGAAAAAAAAATATTTTCAAAAATATTAATATTAAAAATATATATATATTTTTTAACAATATTTTTTTCTTTCTTTTTATAATCTCTATTTACTACAAGTATATTATATCAATGCAATAAATTTAATAATATCTACTGCGGTGCCTCCAAATAATATGTCAGTATATGGCCCGGGTTATAATACAATTTATTTAATAATTATTCTTTAAAACAAAACCCCCAATAAAATGCATATACGAAACAATTAAAATCAATATTTATTCCTAAATTCTTTATATTAAAGTTATAAACACATTGAATTATATTTATAGGAACTGGATTATGAATCAAACTATACAAGCTTAAACTGTTACAATATTCTATACAAAGATCATAAAAATATACCTTTACAATTTACCTTATTCACAATGGATTATATTAAAATACCACAATGAAATACCAGAGTATGGATCACTAACTTTAACAGAGCTTTGTGAAACAATATAACAAGATGCTTTAACAGCCAGTTTCTCTGAGCTGAAATAAACTCTTTTTAGCTACAATTAAGGCAAGTTCTAAAATATATATAGTTGCCAATACCTTAATGCACACCAGAGATAATTACTTACAATAATAGGCCTGACTTAGAAATATGAAATACAAAAGACCTTTGTCTAGCAAATAAATTATTTAGCAGTAATGACTAGTTGAACTACACAGGACTATGAATATGAGTTTAAAATACAAAGTATGCTCTTTAAATTTACTAGCTGTAATCTAACTATAGCCTTAGATTTAAATATTATATATACTTAACAGTTTCTTATACTTTACCCAAATAAGCAAATCAATATTTCAGCTTCCAGAGTTTCTTGTGGGTCATCTATGGAGGGTTTACTCACAATGTGCAAAGGTATAGACCTCAAGAATTGTTAATCTTTCTTTGTTCAAGAAAGTGTCCTCAAAAATGTCAAAGAATATACTTGGCACCAAAGCCTATGTATTTTCCTCTCCAAAAGTTAATACTCATTTGAGTCTGTCTGTATCCCCCTGTCTTAGAGTGTGTATGTCTCTATATCCAAAAATAAAGAAAGCCTCCTCCTTTTCCTTAATCATTCCCACAGAATTTTGATAGGCCCTCAGAGTTTGTCTTACCATTGGCCCTAACAGAGCTTGTCTCTGATTCGCTCTGGGATCTGAAAATCTCATAGGCTATTTGGTTTGGCATATGTTTTAAACAGTCAATTTGTTTGGCTGTAATACCAGTTTCCATCCCCTAGGTGGCAGCAAACAAACAGAAATACAGTCTTACTATCAATGCTGCTACAGTTTAATTATCTAATCTATAAAATGTTTATTTTATTTACTATAATTTTCAGTATTCTCCAACATATATGGGACCATATAGTGTAATTTTCTGATTATTTTAATATTAAATATGATTATACTTCTAGTAATCATAATAATAAACATCTCACTGTAAACCATCCTTCACAGAATCATAGCATTCACATCCTGGTATTGTATCTTAAATTAATACAGCACATTTCACGTTTCTAATAATTTTTGAGTGCATAGATTCATTTTTATGATCAATATTCATAGGACATCTTGTTTAGAAATCTCATTTTCACGCAGTTTTTCCTTGTAATTTTCACTAGATTTCTGGAAAACAAAGAAAAATGTCTTTATCTTGAAATAAATGCTACCAATGCAGTTATTATTCAATATAACAGATATATATATTTAACATAGTATAATTTTTCAGATCTTTCTCTCTCCATATATATCATATATATACATATATGTGTATATATATATATACTGTATATATATATATATATATATATATATATATATATATATATATATATATATGTTTTAAATATGATCTGTGTATTTTAAATTGTTATGAGGATTGACACACAATTTCTTTATCTGAGATCTCGTTTCTCATGTGCTGTAGGTAACTTGAGTTCAGATGCCTTCTCAACTGAGAATGTGTATCAGATCTCAGCAGGGACAATTTAACACTTAGATGAGGACAGCTGTATCCTTTGAACAAGCCTGTATATTCCCTTATTCTTGCAGACGGAGCGACTGGCTTTTTTTTAGATAAGGAAAAATTCTTTACCCAGGCCTCCTTTGAAATGGGTAATTGGTACATTCTGGCTTGTGATCTGATAGGAACTTTAACTTCACACCTTAGGCAGGAAATCTTTGAAAGCAATTCTTTTGTTCTCAGATGTTCTGTTAATCAGGGAAAGGGGGTTGTTTTACCCGGCCAAAATCATTTGTCAGAGAGAACTGTAATTTATAGTAAATAAAATTGATGCAACCAGTTTCATATATAATGAACCCTATGGTCTTATCATGTATAAATAATATATATATCTATATATATTATTTAATAACACTCACAAACAGAAGTTTGGACTTCAATGTGACATCAGCAGACCAAGACTTTAATTTCAGAGCTCTGCAAGCTAGAATAGTGAAGCCAGAAATCTTGACTCCCAGTCTGAGCACTTGCATGTTGGCATCACAGATAAAAGTATTGGCCAGCTTAAGCTCCCTGATCCCATCCTGGATCCCTTGTATAGAAGTCTCTTCTGAAATCAGATCAGACAAGTCATTGCACCAATACGATTCTGCCCCTGCAACCATAGCAATACTAGCAACTTGTTCCACTGTAATCCCTGATGAATGTACATCTTTCTTAAGAAAGTGTCTAGCTTCTTATCCATGGGATCCTTGAAAGAGCAGCTATCCTCAATAGGAATAGTAGTTATCTTGGCAAGAGTAGAGATAGCTCCCTCTACCTTGGGCACCGTGCACCATGAGTCACGTATAGAGTCAGCAACAGGAAACATCTTTTTAAAAACAGGGGACGGGGAAAAAGGAATCCCTGGTTTATCCTATTCCTGAGCTATGATCTCAGACATACGGTCTGGAACTGGAAACACTTCCACAGATGAAGGCACATAATATATTAAGCTTACAAGACTTTTTTGGATTCTCAGCAACAGATGAGTCAGAGTCTTCCAAAGTAGCAAGAACCTCCTTCAAAAGTAAACCTCTGAATCTGCAGAGATTTCTATCATAAAATCTGAAATCTCAACCTCAGAAGCTACTGAGGTATCGTCCTCATCAGACAATTGGGAGAAACTGACTAACGCAGCCTTAGTGGAGTCAGAACCCTTAGTAACAGAAATATTTTACGATTTCCTCTTACGCTTACCAGAGACAGGAAAAGCTGATAGTGCTGCAGAAACTGCAGAAGTTATCTGCGCAGCAAAATCCCCAGGTAAATAAACACCCCCTGTCTAATTCTCGTGGGATATTTCCCTATAAGACCAAACCTGACCAGTAGTCTTCTTATCCCGGCATCATGTGGAAGGATAAGGAAATATCCCAGAACAAAGTGAGTTTAAGAAATGAGGTAAGCAGTACTCACGATAGACAGGGTAGTCCTTCACGGTAATAAGGGTAAGGCAGAGAATGGTCAGAGACAGGCAGAGTTTGGCAACAGCAGTTCAGGGGTTAACCAGTAGTATGGTCAGAGACAAGCAGCGTTTTGCAACAGAAAGGCAATCTAGCAGTTCAGGGGTAAACCAGTAGAATGATCAGAGAAAGGCAAAGTTCAGCAACAGAAAGGCAATCCAGCTGTTAAGCAGTCCAGTAGAATGGTAAGGAACAGGCAGAGGTCAGCAACAAAAGGTAATTAGCAGTTCAGGGGTTAAGCAAAAAGTAGTCTTGAAACAGGCAAAGTTCGCAGCAGTTTAGCAGTTCAGCAAATAAGCAACCAGGAGCACATACAGTAACACCTATACTTGGGCAGGAAATGTAAGTAAGTAAGGTACTTAAATAGGTGTAGATTTGCGCCAAGGAGGAGACAGCTAATCTGGACCGACATCGGAAGGACCCGGCATGCGGCAATTACATCATCGCCGAGTGCCAGAAGGAACCGCCGCATTCATGGCAATGACCATCGCAACAGGAGGACAACCGACAGCGTCTGTGGCAAGGGCCACAAGGAGACGAAGCAGCGTGACACCCAGGAGGTTGTTGCAAGGAACCGCAGGGCACTGCATGCAAAGCTTGGGACATTTGAGGGGAAGCTGAGGCATTGCTAGGACAACATTATCCTGAGAGACAGAAGGCTCTGGGGATGAAATCTTACCTTTAACCTCTTAAGGACATATGACGGAATTTTTCCGTCATAAAACAATTGAGCAAACTGAAAGCTGTGTCCTTAAAGGGTTAAATAATAATGTCTTATTTAAACAAGAGGTGCAAAATTGCACATGAGGAACCAACTGAGCCTCCAAGGAAAACAAACATTTGTCAACTGACAGACTTAAATTTTCATTAGTGTCCATAATAACAGTGAATCAATAAAGTCTTATAAGATTCATTAGTCACCTACCATTCTTAAATAACGTGTCAAGCAGACAAAGATTTTCCTGATAGCTATAAAATAACAACTAAAGACCTTTAACCTCAGCTTTGCTGAGGGCTTACCGCTCCTAGCGACCAGCAGAGAAGTCCCAACTATGATCTAGAACCTTCTCCAGCCGCACACGAACAGCCGCTGAAGAAATTCACCACAGCAGAAAAACTCTGGTCTGCACAGAAGCCAGATAGAGGAAGCGCAGATAAAACACAGTCACATGACCGCAACTAAAAATAAACTGCGCCAACAGTCATAAGTGTAGTGATTTTTTTTTTCTTCACATCGCTTCCTCTTGATATGAACTGACCCTCTTGTGAAAGCTGTAGCTCCGGTCATGACAGTCACATGACCGCTCACTTCGCACTCTACCCTGCCGTAACATCATGCTAACTGAAGTGCTAAAAAACCCTCCTAAACAGTAAAGGAGGACTTACATGCTCCTATTCTCACAGAGCCCAGACAGTTATATATCCCACTATATAAACACACGTCCATCTCAGCCTCAATAAAGTTCCTAATACAGTGCCCCTTACATGCTACCTGCCCATTAAATAAATATGTTCCTTATAAGAACAAAACAATTCCCCTTAACACCATCCACAGAGATTTTCCTAGGAATCCTCTTCAATTAACTCCTAGAGTGCTGGTACCTTCTAACCTAGAAGGGAAAGCACTTACCTGTGTCAAGTAGCTGTCAGGCAGGAAATAGTGTCTTAGGTGTGTCAGATTACTCCACATCTAACAGTGACCTGTAGAAAAAGAAAAAACAGAGTAACCAACTCTGGTTTTCTATAAAGGGGGTAGCATAGTTGTTAGAAATAAATCAAGGACCACCTTTCCGCCTTCTAACTGCTAAAAGCCACCATTACTCTTACTAAAGAGATTCACATGGACACAGCATAAACCCAATCCTTGCTTGCAGTGAAAAGTACCCATTAAAGGATTAAATATCTTCAGACACCATCTTCACACATTCTCCCTTGACGGAGGCAAAGAGAATGGCTGGGAGTTATGGGTATGGGAAGTGACACTTAACAGCTCTGCTGGAGTGCTCTTTGCCGCCTCCTGCTGGCCAGGAGTAAATATCAATTACTAGTAATTGGAATGAATCGTGGACTCTCCATGCCATAGGAAAGAAAACTTCATGTGTGTTATGTCCTGCCACTTGTTAAGCCCACTCCCCAGACCTCATTCCTGCTCCTGCCCACCACATATCACACTTTTGCTCAGTGGGGGAGGTCCTTTTGGATTTTGAAATGTTGGGAGGTATGTATATATATATATATATATATATATATATACACACATACATATTGACAAAAATACCCCTCTCCTGTTTATTCACAGACAATTTGCAATATTAAACTTTAACATACACAAAACAAAACAAATCCTTGCACCATAGCACTTACTAAACAGTATACAGCAGTTCTAACTACAGTTGAGTGGCTTTTGTTAGTAGCTGAAGATTGCCACCAAGCTCTGCCCACAGCTTTCTTCTTTTCCAGAATGTCTTGTATGATAGTTAAGCATGCATGTTTAAATATTTTTCAGTTAGCTATTTCAAATTTCACATGCACAAATTAGCATATACGAGTAGGAAAACTTAATTAAAGTGATTGTAAATTTTAATTAATTAAAGCCCAGCACCAAAAATAATCTTAAAAACAGGGGCACTTTAATTCAAGTTTACAAAGACACTTATTTTTTAAAATACTTACCTTTGTTTCATGGTAAACATAACGCCTATTCTCCGCTAGCATCTCCTGCTGTATTTGGCATATGGATGACAAATCAGGCTTCCTCCAATTGTCGTGTCTCCCACGAGCTGGACACCAAAGGGGGCACGCAACGATTGGAGGAAGTCGGATTCGTCATCGATCTGCTAAAGAAAGCAGGAGAATTCGGGTGGAGGATCGGAGTTATGTTTACCATTTAAGTATTTTTAAAAATAAGCGTCTTTGTCAACTTTAATGTATTAAAGTGCCCCTGTTTTTAAGATTATTTTTTGATAATGGGCTTTAATTAATTAAATATCTTCTATTTCACCATTTTTAGGCATATCCAGTAATATATTGGTGGTCACCACCTTCAACTGGTCCACCTGCTCTGAGGCTGCGGACATCTATGGCCGCGAATCTGCATGGGGCAGCATTGCACAAGCAGTTCACCAGAACTGCTTGTGCAATGATAAATGCAGACAGTGTATGTTGTCGCCATTCATCGATGTCTGTCAGACATGATCCGCTGAGCGGATTATGTTGAACAGACAGATGATAAATCAGCCCCCATGTATAGAGCCTTACAAATTTGTGGCCATCTTCCAGAGCCGCCCACCCGAAGTGTACTCCAGAATTTTTGTTGTTTAAAAAGGTAGATAATCCCTTTATTACCCATTCCCCACTTTTACATAACTAACACAATTATATTAATATACTAAGCCACTGCAGACTGCCCCCTTTTTTCAGTTCTTTTGATGGACTTGAATTTTAGCTAATCAGTGCTGAGTCATAAGTAACTCCATAGGAGTTAGCACAATGTTATTTATATGGTACACATGAAAAAGCGCTGTCTAGCTTTGAAAAACTAACCTAAGTTACAACATGGCAGCTCCTATTGTTTTGTAGACACTAAAACTTATTTTATTTTGTCAATATTTAAACAGCTAATTAAACTTTAAAAAACAAACAAAATTTATGCTTACCTGATAAATTTATTTCTTAAAGATATGGTGAGTCCATGGGTTCATCTTAATTACTGTTGGGAATACCACTCCGCGCCAGCAGGAGGAGGCAAAGAGCACCACAGTAAAAACTGTTAAGTATCACTTCCCTACTTATAACCCCCAGTCATTCGACCGAAAGTAAATGGAGAAAGGAACGTTACACAAGGTGCGGAGGTGACTGAGGTTTAGTCAAAAACCTAAAACAATTAACCAAAAACAAAGGGTGGGTTCATGGATTCACCACATCTTGAAGAAATAAATTTATCAGGTAAGCATAAATTTTGTTTTCTTCTAAAGATGTGGTGAATCCATGGGTTAATTATTATTATTATCGGTTATTTGTAAAGCGCCAACAGATTCCGCAGCGCTATAAACAAAGGGGAGTACAACAAAACAATTAAAGGGATCAGATGGGTAGAGGGCCCTGCCAAGAGTTGCACTGTTGTAATCCACTCTTAAGAAGGTGATCTACAAACAGCTGGACTCTTAGGCTTACATGCTAAGGGGGTTTAGGGGATAGCAAAGGGGGAGTGGAACTGGTATAAAGTAAGGTTAGCATAGGTTGTATGCATCCTTGAACAGTAGAGTCTTTAGGGAGCGCTTGAAGCTTTCAAAACTAGGGGAGAGTCTTGTGGGGCGAGGCAGAGAGTTCCACAAGATGGGAGCCAGTCTGGAGAAGTCCTGTAAACGGGAGTGCGATGAGGTAACCAGAGAGGAGCAGAGTAGGAGGTCATGAGCAGAACGAAGGGGACGGGAGGGAGAGTATCTGGAGACAAGGTCTGAGATATAGGGGGAGCAGTGCAGTTGAGGGCTTTGTATGTCAGAGTGAGAATTTTGTGTTTGATCCTAGAGGCAAGAGGAAGCCAGTGAAGGGATTGGCAGAGAGGAGCAGCAGATGAAGAGCGACGTGTAAGGAAGATGAGTCTGGCAGAGGAATTCATTATGGATTGTAAGGGAGCTAGGCGGCAGGTGGGGAGACCAGAGAGGACAGAGTTGCAGTAATCAAGGCGGGAAAGAATGAGAGAGTGGATTAAAATCTTAGTTGTATCTTGTGTAAGGAAGTGTCTAATTTTGGAGATGTTTTTAAGGTGGAAGTGGCAGGCTTTAGCCAAGGACTGAATGTGAGGAGTGAAGGAAAGATCTAAGTCAAATGTGACCCCGAGACATCGGGCATGCGGGGTAGGGGTAATGATGGAGGTGTCAACAGTTATAGAGATATTGGGGGTGGAGATTTTGGAAGAAGGGGGGAAAATGAGGAGCTCAGTTTTGGAGAGATTTAGCTTGAGGTAGTGGGAGGACATCCAGGAAGAGATGTGAGAAAGGCAGTTAGTGACATGGGTTAGCAAGGAAGGAGATAGGTCTGGTGCAGAGAAGTAGATTTGGGTGTCGTCGGCATACAAATGATATTGGAAACCGTGGGACTTAATTAGGGAGCCTAGTGATGACGTATAGATTTAGAAGAGAAGGGGACCGAGGACAGAGCCTTGCGGTACTCCGACAGAAAGTGGTGACGGGGCAGAGGAGGCCCCAGAGAAGGCTACACTGAAGGTACGTTTTGATAGGTAGGAAGAGAGCCACGAAAGGGCTGTGTTACAGATGCTGAAGGATTGGAGGGTTTGGAGCAAAAGAGGGTGGTCAACAGTGTCAAAGGCTGCGGACAGATCAAGGAGGATAAGCAGAGAGAAGTGGCCTTTTGATTTTGCTGTAAGTAGGTCGTTGGTGACCTTAACAATAGCTGTCTCTGTGGAGTGATAGGGATGAAATCCAGATTGCAGCGGGTCAAGAAGGGAGTTTAACGTAAGGAAATGGGATAGGCGTGCATATACTAGTTTTTCGAGAAGCTTTGAAGCAAGAGGGAGGAGGGAAATAGGGCGGTAGTTGGATGGGGAGGTAGGATCAAGGGAAGGTTTTTTGAGGATAGGTGTGACCAGTGCATGATTCATCAATGAGGGAAATGTACCAGTGCTGAGGGAGAGGTTGAAAATGTGTGTTAGTATAGGGGTAAGGATAGCAGAGAGGGAGGGGAGTAGCTGTGAGGGGATAGGGTCAAGGGGACAGGTAGTGAGGTGAGAGCTCAGTATAAGTGCCGAAACTTCTTCCTCAGTAACAGGGGAGAATGAACTAAGTTTCAGGTTATGAGGGTTGTGGTTGAGTGAGAGTGTTTGAGGGGGGGAATCTTAATTACTGTTGGGAACCAATAACCAAGCTAGAGTACACAGATGAATAGGGAGGGATAAAAAACCAGCATGCCTAAACAGAAGGCACCACCGCTTAAAGAACCTTTCTCCCAAAAGCTGCCTCACCCGAGGCAAAGTATAAAATCTGTAAAATTTAGAAAAAGTATGTAAAGACGACCAAGTTGCAGCTTTGCAAATCTGCTCCATAGAAGCTTCATTTTTGAAATCCCAAGAAGAGGCTATGGCTCTGGTGGAATGAGCCTTAATCCTCTCTGGAGGTTGTTTCCCAGAGGACTCATAAGCCATGCGGATCACACTCCTCAACCAAAGAGCTAGAGTAGGGGAAGACGCCCTCTGACCTCTATACTTCTCAGAAAAACGAACAAATAAAGCGGAAGACTTCCGAAAGTCTTAAGTCGCATCCAAGTAAAACTTAAGAGTGCGAACCACATCCAGATTATGCAGCAAGTGCTCCTTGTCTGAAGAAGGCTTCAGACACAGGGAAGGAACAACAATTTCCTCATTAATATTCTTGGTAGATACAATCTTGGGACAAAATCCCAACTTAGAACGAAGAGCAGCCTTATCAGCATGAAAAATGAGATAAGGCGAATCAAACTGTAAAGACAAAAGTTTAATGTCAAGGGAATGCATCGGCTCAAACGGACGCTGTTGTGAAACCTTAAGAACAAGATTAAGGCTTTAAGGAGGAGCAATCACCTTGAACACTGGCCTAATTCTGACCAAGGCCTGACAAAAAGACTGAACGTGCCGCACATCTGCCAGACGTTTGTGTAAAAGGAACGATAGGGCTGAAATTTGACTCTCAGGGTGATAACAGACAAGCCTTTCTCCAGACCTTCCTGAAGAAAGGACAATATTCTTGGAATCCTAACCTTACTCCAAGAATATCCCTTAGCTTCACAAAAAAAGATATTTGCTCCATATCTTATGGTAAATCCTTCTAGTGACCGGCTTACGAGCCTGGATCAGTGTCTCAATCACTGACTCTGAAAACCCCCGCTTAGATAGAATCAAGCGTTCAATCTCCAAGCAGTCAGCTTCAGAGAAACGAGATTTGGATGACGAAAGGGCCCCTGAAGAAGAAGGTCCTTCCTCAAGGGAAGCTTCCACGGAGGTAGAGTTGACATCTCCACTAAGTCTGCATACCAGATTATCGGAGGCCAAGCCAGGGCAATTAGAATCACTGATGCTTGTTCCTGTCTTATGCGAGCAATCACCCGAGACAGGAGAGCAAATGGAGGAAACAGATACACCAACTGGAAGTCCCACGGAACTACCAGGGTGTTTATCAAAAAAGCCTGATGATCCCTTGACCTGGAACTGTACCTTTGAAGCTTTGCATTTTGGTGGGACACCATGAGATCCAGATCCGGCATCCCCCATCTGGATATCAGTTTGGAGAACACTTACGGATTGAGTTCCCATTCCCCCAGAAAGTCTGCCTGAGAAAATCCACTTCCCATTTGTCTACTCCCAGGATGTGGATGGCTGACAGACAACAACAGTGGTCTTCCGCCCACTGAATGATCCGAGACACTTCCCTCATAGCTAGGGAACTTCACATTCCCCCTGATGGTTGATGTACGCTACTGATGTTATGTTGTCTAATTGGAATCTGATGAACTGGTTTGAGGCCAACTGAGGTCAGGCTAACAGTGCATTGTAAATTGCTCTGAACTCCAGGATATAGACCCTAAGCTTTGAGGGATTTTCAGACTGCCCCCCAACCCACCAGGCTGGCGTGTGTAGTCACTATCACCGAAGATGATCTCCAAAAGCAAGTGCCCCGGGACAGTTGCCACCCAGGAAAGCCACCAATGAAGAGAATCTTTTTTCTTCTGATCTAACACTATCTTTGGAGATACTGACCCTCTTGGATCAAAGGAAGAATTGTCCAAACGGTTTCCATCTTGAATGACGGAACCTTGAGAAATTAGTTGAGACATTTAAATTCTAGAATCGGGCGGAAGGTTCCCTCTTTTTTGGGAACCACGAACAGGCTTGAGTAAAAACCCAGATCCTGTTCCAACTTTGGAACCGGAACAATCACCCCCATGGCCGAGAGGTCTTCGATACACCTCAAGATCAGCTCTCTCTTTATCTGGTCTGCAGATAGTCTGGAAAGGTGAGACCTGCCCCTGGGGGGACAACCCTTGAATTCTAACCTGTAGCCCTGAGACACAATTTCCACCACCCATGGGTCTGGAACAACCCTTAACCAGACCTGAGCGAACTGAGAAAGTCTGCCCCCCACAAGATCCAGGCCTGGATCGGGGGCAACCCCTTCATGCAGACTTAGAGTCAGTAGTGGGCTTCTTGGCCTGTTTACCCTTACTCCAGGACTGAGTCGGTTTCCAGGCTGTCTTGTTATCCTGTTTAGACAAAGATGAGGAGGACTTTCCTCTAAAGTTGCGAAAGGAACGAAAATTATTTGTCTCTGGAGGACTACTTGTGCCCGGCTGGGTGAAGACGTCTCACGGTAGGGTGATCTTCAAGAGGTTAGTGTTAGGTTTTATTAAGGGGGGATTGGGTGGTTTTAGAGTAGGGTTGGGTGTGTGGGTGGTGGGTTTTAATGTTGGGGGAGTATTGTCTTTTTTTTTACAGGTAAAAGACCTGATTACTTTGGGGCAATGCCCTGCAAAAAGCCCTTTTAAGGGCTATTCGTAATTTAGTATAGGGTAGGGATTTTTATTATTTTTTTTTTTTATTTTTATTTTATTAGGGGGATTAGAGTAGGTGTAATTAGTTTAATATTCCCGTAATTATTTTATTGTTTTCTGTAATTTAGTGGGGGGGTTTTCCGTACTTAGTATACTTAGAATAATTAATATACTTAGTTTATTTTATTTAATTGTAGTTAATTGAAGGTAATTTAGTAAATTAATTTAATGATAGTGTAGTGTTAGGTGTAATTGTAATTTAGGTTAGGATTTATTTTACAGGTAAATTTGTATTTATTTTATCAAGGTAGCTATTAAATAGTTTTAATAACTATTCTACCTAGTTAAAATAAATACAAACTTGCCTGTAAAATAAAAATAAACCCTGAGATAGCTACAATGTAACTATTAGTTATATTGTAGCTAGCTTAGGGTTTATTTTATAGGTAAGTATTTAGTTTTAAATAGGAATTATTTATTTAATTGTAGTAATTTTATTTATATTTATTTAAATTATATTTAAGTTAGGGGGTGTTTGGAGTTAGGGTTAGACTTAGGTTTAGGGGTTAATAACTTTTTTATAGTGGCAGCGACGTTGGCGGCGGCAGCGGCAGATTAGGGGTTAATAAGGGTAGGTAGGTGGCGGCGACATTGGGGCAGCAGAGTAGGGGTTAATAAATAAAAAGTAGGTGTCGGCAATGTTGGGGGCAGCAGATTAGGGGTTCATAGGGATAATGTAGTTGGCGGCGGTGTCCGGAGCGGCAGATTAAGGGTTAATAATATAATGTAGGTGTCGGCAATGTCGGGGGCGGCAGATTAGGGGTTAATAAGTGTAAGATTAGGGGTGTTTAGTCTCGGGGTTCATGTTAGGGTGTTAGGTGTAGACATAACTTTTGTTTCCCTATAGGAATCAATGGGGCTGCGTTAGAAGCTGAACGCTGCTTTTTTGCAGATGTTTGTTTTTTTTCCAGCCGATTCTGCCCCATTGATTCCTATGGGGAAATAGTGCACAAGCACAAAAGATATAAGGAGGGTGGTGCATATAGAACATACACCACACTCCTAGGGGGCGCTAACAATAAGCAGCAAACAGGTAGCAAATATATACAGATAATAAGAGACTATACAATAAACCTAGCACACTTATATCAGATTATTAGAGATGATATTCTCACAGATGATATTGGTGTAATCAAATAACAAAATGTCCGCACAAAGAATAATCCAAAAGAAAGAAGGCAGCTCTCTGTCATAGGACGGTCATCCTGGTGTGGTGTGATCTATAAGAAAAAGAAGCACAGAGGCGCCAACATGGCCTAGTAACATCACGGCAGTCGGATACAAAACATCAGCAGGATAGGAAATATACTCACAAGCGTAGCGCACCCAAATGGTGCTATTGTGGCAGCCTGGAACATCAAACAGTTGTCCAGCTCATTGGTGTCTCCAGCCAGATAGAGATGATCCTTGGCGAGGGCCTATCCTATGATGCCTATAAGGGCAAAAAAGGCACATACATAGCCCAGTAACGTTTGTACACCAGATAAAAAAGGATTCAAGGTTGTACTTACAGGAAACAAAGCACCACCAGGTGCAATATCAGCAGTACTGCGACCTCTCAGCCGCCCAGTGGACTGTGGAATCCAATTTGCAGGATGCAGAAAATCACCACTTTGGAAGATAGGACTAGCACACACACTCTGCCCCCAAACAGGAGCAGAATAATTGTGATAAAGCAAGTGTATATTTAAAAACTTTTATTTTAAAAACAGCGACATGTTTCTCAGCCACCACAGGCTGTTTCCTCAGGCTATGTTAAAATGTTAACAACACTTGCTTTATAAAGACAATAGAACACATAAAACTAAATCTGATAGGCTAATTAATTTCTAAAGTCTGAACACCTGTTACACAGGTCAGCAGTTGGTAGACATGGAAACCCCTATATACAAAGCTCTCATATGTAACACAAACCATTTTGAGCAAATCCCAAATAAGAATAGACATCTCTGTATTAACCTCCATACCATTGCCAAAACCAAAATAGACAATAGCAATAACCTTGTAACCCTTCAAATTAAGATTAAAAAATAAAAAATGGAGAACAGTAATATGACAATCACAATAAAAACATTTGTTATACACCTCAAAATAAAATAATCACAATATGTACAACAATATAATATACCCACATAAAAAACATAAGCAAGATACATGTATTTTAATAGTCTCTATTCTACATATAATCACTTAATATGCCTGACCACATGTATGTTTTATATCACAATAGATCTATATTTTTCCTTTAGTATTATAGACCTTAATTGGTATTATTTCTACATTGAACCCTCCTTTAAAGTGTGACATTTATTTCTCTGCCCTAACAAAAAAGCTCTCATATGTAACACAAACCATTTTGAGCAAATCTCAAATAAGAATAGATTTCTTTCATGTAATTAGCAAGAGTCCATGAGCTAGTGCCGTATGGGATATACATTCCTACCAGGAGGGGCAAAGTTTCCCAAACCTCAAAATGCCTATAAATACACCCCTCACCACACCCACAAATCAGTTTTATAAACTTTGCCTCCTATGGAGGTGGTGAAGTAAGTTTGTGCTAGATTCTACGTTGATATGCGCTCCACAGCAGGTTGGAGCCCGGTTTTCCTCTCAGCGTGCAGTGAATGTCAGAGGGATGTGAGGAGACTATTGCCTATTTGAATTCAATGATCTCCTTCTACGGGGTCTATTTCATAGGTTCTCTGTTATCGGTCGTAGAGATTCATCTCTTACCTCCCTTTTCAGATCGACGATATACTCTTATATATACCATTACCTCTACTGATTCTCGTTTCAGTACTGGTTTGGCTTTCTACTACATGTAGATGAGTGTCCTGGGGTATGTAAGTCTTATTTTCTTTGACACTCTAAGCTATGGTTGGGCGCTTTTATATAAAGTTCTAAATATATGTGTTCAAACATTTATTTGCCTTGACTCAGGATGTTCAACGTTCCTTATTTCAGACAGTCAGTTTCATATTTGGGATAATGCATATGAATAAATCAATTTTTTACTTACCTTAAAATTTGACTTTTTTCCCCTGTGGGCTGTTAGGCTCGCCGGGGCTGAAAATGCTTCATTTTATTGCGTCATTCTTGGCGCAGACTTTTTTGGCGCAAATTTTTTTTTCTCGTTTCCGGCGTCATACGTGTCGCCGGAAGTTGCGTCATTTTTTGCCGTTTTTTGCGCCAAAAATGTCGGCGTTCCGGATGTGGCGTCATTTTTGGCGCCAAAAGCATTTAGGCGCCAAATAATGTGGCCTTTTTTTTTGGCGCTAAAAAATATGGGCGTCACTATTGTCTCCACATTATTTAAGTCTCATTGTTTATTGCTTCTGGTTGCTAGAAGCTTATTCACTGGCATTTTTTCCCATTCCTGAAACTGTCATTTAAGGAATTTGATCCATTTTGCTTTATATGTTGTTTTTTCTATTACATATTGCAAGATGTCCCAGATTGACCTTGAGTCAGAAGATGCTTCTGGAAAATCGCTGCCTGGTGCTGGATCTACCAAAGTTAAGTGTATCTGCTGTAAACTTGTGGTATCTGTTCCTCCAGCTGTTGTTTGTAATGAATGTCATGACAAACTTGTTAATGCAGATAATATTTCCTTTAGTAATGTTACATTACCTGTTGTTGTTCCATCAACATCTAATAATCAGAGTGTTCCTGATAACATAAGAGATTTTGTTTCTAAATCCATTAAGAAGGCTATGTCTGTTATTCCTCCTTCTAGTAAACGTAAAAGGTCTTTTAAAACTTCTCATTTTTCAGATGAATTTTTAAATGAACATCATCATTCTGATTCTGATAATGATTCCTCTGGTTCAGAGGATTCTGTTTCAGAGGTTGATGCTGATAAATCTTCATATTCATTTAAAATGGAATTTATTCGTTCTTTACTTAAAGAAGTCTTAATTGCATTAGAAATAGAGGATTCTGGTCCTCTTGATACTAAATCTAAACGTTTAAATAAGGTTTTTAAATCTCCTGTAGTTATTCCAGAAGTTTTTCCTGTCCCTGATGCTATTTCTGAAGTAATCTCCAGGTGTCACGCCTAGAAGCAATATCTAGAAGAGATACGATCTTATGAGCATTTTAATATGATGGATCACAACTGCTGGGTAATTAGACTTAGACAAAAATATAGTTTTGTAGCAGGATGTTACATAAGGATCAACAATTATTTTGGGGATGCAACAATGTTGATCCAGGAGTAACAGGCTGCTAGATTTTTTATACAGGAGCTTGAGTCAATTCTCCCTATTGCTGCCACATGTGCTATTAACACTGAAAGATGCAGCAGGGGAAATACCATTATTTCCTGAGTGAATAGCTTAAGGATTGCTAAGGAAATTTATGGCATGTAGAAGTTAAACCTGCAGACCGTGGATTAAGCTACCATATAGCAAGAACGTAATTGAAATGAGGCAGAGATAACAAGTTCTTAGTAAGAATGCAAAGTGTAGCATATGCGGTATAAGTCTAGTAAACAAGGCGTACAATTGCCTATCTTACCGGAGCTGACTTGAAGATTGAATGATTCGGTTCCCCGCAGATGAGCTGTGCACAGCGTCCTGTGTGTGTAACAGGAACAGAGCGGCTGGCGTGTGACGTCACCGCAATATGGAGGCTGCGGCTGAATCCTGTGTCTCCGGATTCCAGGGGAGTGGAGCTTGATGTCAGCAGGAACTGCAGCAGATTACAGGTAGGGAGAGTAGGCAGTCCCCTACGGTAAGAGACAGAGAAGTCCGGTCCGAACAATAGGTAACGAGAGGGAGTGAAACAGCGTTTCACAGAGATGTTCAGGCGACAGAGATTTCTAAGCAATAAGTGAAGAGCGTTCACGCTATGAGGCTTCAGAGTACTATGATTAGATCAAAAATACTAAGCACTGTATGGTAGGTAGGTTGGCCTTAAATAGGGAGGAGATTGGTAGGAGAGCAGGATTTAAAGGGACAGATGTGCATACACCTGACACCAGGGAATGGAATAATTTGGGTAATTCATTTACTCCTCCTAAACGTTTTAAGCAATTATATCCTGTGCCATCTGACAGATTAGAGTTTTGGGACAAAATCCCTAAGGTTGATGGGGCTGTCTCTACTCTTGCTAAACGTACTACTATTCCTACGGCAGATAGTACTTCCTTTAAGGATCCTTTAGATAGGAAGATTGAATCCTTTCTAAGAAAAGCTTACTTATGTTCAGGTAATCTTCTTAGACCTGCTATATCTTTAGTGGATGTTGCTGCAGCCTCAACTTTTTGGTTAGAAGCTTTAGCGCAACAAGTAACAGATCATAATTCTCATAGCATTGTTAATCTTCTTCAACATGCTAATAACTTTATTTGTGATGCCATCTTTGATATCATTAGGGTTGATGTCAGGTATATGTCTCTAGCTATTTTAGCTAGAAGAGCTTTATGGCTTAAGACTTGGAATGCTGATATGTCTTCTAAGTCAACTTTGCTTTCCCTTTCTTTCCAGGGTAATAAATTATTTGGTTCTCAGTTGGATTCTATTATTTCAACTGTTACTGGAGGGAAAGGAACTTTTTTACCACAGGATAAAAAATCTAAAGGTAAATTTAGGTCTAATAATCGTTTTCGTTCCTTTCGTCACAATAAGGAACAAAAGCCTGATCCTTCATCCACAGGAGCGGTATCAGTTTGGAAACCATCTCCAGTCTGGAATAAATCCAAGCCTTTTAGAAAACCAAAGCCAGCTCCCAAGTCCACATGAAGGTGCGGCCCTCATTCCAGCTCAGCTGGTAGGGGGCAGATTAAGTTTTTTCAAAGAAATTTGGATCAATTCAATTCACAATCTTTGGATTCAGAACATTGTTTCAGACGGGTACAGAATTGGCTTCAAGATAAGGCCTCCTACAAAGAGATTTTTTCTTTCCCGTGTCCCAGTAAATCCAGCGAAGGCTCAAGCATTTCTGAAATGTGTTTCAGATCTAGAGTTGGCTGGAGTAATTATGCCAGTTCCAGTTCTGGAACAGGGGCTGGGGTTTTATTCAAATCTCTTCATTGTACCAAAGAAGCAGAATTCCTTCAGACCAGTTCTGGATCTAAAAATATTGAATCGTTATGTAAGGATACCAACATTCAAAATGGTAACTATAAGGACTATTCTGCCTTTTGTTCAGCAAGGGCATTATATGTCCACAATAGATTTACAGGATGCATATCTGCATATTCCGATTCATCCAGATCACTATCAGTTTCTGAGATTCTCTTTCCTAGACAAGCATTACCAATTTGTGGCTCTACCGTTTGGCCTAGCAACAGCTCCAAGGATTTTTACAAAGGTTCTCGGTGCCCTTCTGTCTGTAATCAGAGAACAGGGTATTGTGGTATTTCCTTATTTGGACGATATCTTGGTACTTGCTCAGTCTTCACATTTAGCAGAATCTCATACGAATCGACTCGTATTGTTTCTTCGAGATCATGGTTGGAGGATCAATTTACCGAAAAGTTCATTGATTCCTCAGACAAGGGTAACCTTTTTAGGTTTCCAGATAGATTCAGTGTCCATGACTCTGTCTCTGACAGACAAGAGACGTCTAAAATTGGTTTCAGCTTGTCGAAACCTTCAGTCTCAATCATTCCCTTCGGCAGCCTTATGCATGGAAATTCTAGGTCTTATGACTGCTGCATCGGACGCGATCCCCTTTGCTCGTTTTCACATGCGACCTCTTCAGCTCTGTATGCTGAACCAGTGGTGCAGGGATTACACAAAGATATATCAATTGATATCTTTAAAACCGATTGTACGACACTCTCTGACGTGGTGGTCAGATCACCATCGTTTAGTTCAGGGGGCTTCTTTTGTTCTTCCAACCTGGACTGCGATTTCAACAGATGCAAGTCTGACAGGTTGGGGAGCTGTTTGGGGGTCTCTGACAGCACAAGGGGTTTGGGAATCTCAGGAGGTGAGATTACCAATCAATATTTTGGAACTCCGTGCAATTTTCAGAGTTCTTCAGTCATGGCCTCTTCTAAAGAGAGAATCATTCATTTGTTTTCAGACAGACAATGTCACAACTGTGGCATATATCAATCATCAAGGAGGGACTCACAGTCCTCTGGCTATGAAAGAAGTATCTCGAATTCTGGTTTGGGCGGAATCCAGCTCCTGTCTAATTTCTGCGGTTCATATCCCAGGTATAGACAATTGGGAAGCGGATTATCTCAGTCGCCAAACGTTACATCCGGGCGAATGGTCTCTTCACCCAGAGGTATTTCTTCAGATTGTTCAAATGTGGGGACTTCCAGAAATAGATCTGATGGCCTCTCATCTAAACAAGAAACTTCCCAGGTATCTGTCCAGATCCAGGGATCCTCAGGCGGAAGCAGTGGATGCATTGTCACTTCCTTGGAAGTATCATCCTGCCTATATCTTTCCGCCTCTAGTTCTTCTTCCAAGAGTAATCTCCAAGATTCTGAAGGAATGCTCGTTTGTTCTGCTGGTGGCTCCAGCATGGCCTCACAGGTTTTGGTATGCGGATCTTGTCCGGATGGCCTCTTGCCAACCGTGGACTCTTCCGTTAAGACCAGACCTTCTGTCGCAAGGTCTTTTTTTCCATCAGGATCTCAAATCCTTAAATTTGAAGGTATGGAGGTATTGAACGCTTGATTCTTAGTCAAAGAGGTTTCTCTGACTCTGTGATTAATACTATGTTACAGGCTCGTAAATCTGTATCTAGGAAGATATATTATCGAGTCTGGAAGACTTACATTTCTTAGTGTCTTTCTCATCATTTTTCCTGGCATTCTTTTAGAATTCCGAGAATTTTACAGTTTCTTCAGGATGGTTTGGATAAAGGTTTGTCTGCAAGTTCCTTGAAAGGACAAATCTCTGCTCTTTCTGTTCTTTTTCACAGAAAGATTCCTAATCTTCCTGATATTCATTGTTTTATACAAGCTTTGGTTCGTATAAAACCTGTTATTAAGTCAATTTCTCCTCCTTGGAGTTTGAATTTGGTTCTGGGGGCTCTTCAAGCTCCTCCGTTTGAACCAATGCATTCCCTGGACATTAAATTACTTTCTTGGAAAGTTTTGTTTCTTTTGGCCATCTCTTCTGCTAGAAGAGTTTCTGAATTATCTGCTCTTTCTTGTGAGTCTCCTTTTCTGATTTTTCATCAGGATAAGGCGGTGTTGCAAACTTCTTTTAAATTTTTACCTAAGGTTGTGAATTCTAACAACATTAGTAGAGAAATTGTGGTTCCTTCATTGTGTCCTAATCCTAAGAATTCTAAGGAGAGATCATTGCATTCTTTGGATGTAGTTAGAGCTTTGAAATATTATGTTGAAGCTACTAAGAATTTCCGAAAGACTTCTAGTCTATTCATTATTTTTTCCGTTTCTAGGAAAGGTCAGAAGGCCTCTGCCATTTCTTTGGCATCTTGGTTAAAATCTTTAATTCATCATGCTTATGTCGAGTCGGGTAAGACTCCGCCTTGAAGGATTACAGCTCATTCTACTAGGTCAGTTTCTACTTCCTGGGCGTTTAGGAATGAAGCTTCGGTTGATCAGATTTGCAAAGCAGCAACTTGGTCTTCTTTGCATACTTTTACTAAATTCTACCATTTTGATGTGTTTTCTTCTTCTGAAGCAGTTTTTGGTAGAAAAGTACTTCAGGCAGCTGTTTCAGTTTGATTCTTCTGCTTATAATTTCAGTTTTTTCCATTATAAAATTTAAACTTTATTTTGGGTGTGGATTATTTTCAGCGGAATTGGCTGTCTTTATGTTATCCCTCCCTCTCTAGTGACTCTTGCGTGGAAGATCCACATCTTGGGTATTCATTATCCCATACGTCACTAGCTCATGGACTCTTGCTAATTACATGAAAGAAAACATAATTTATGTAAGAACTTACCTGATAAATTCATTTCTTTCATATTAGCAAGAGTCCATGAGGCCCACCCTTTTTGTGGTGGTTATGATTTTTTTGTATAAAGCACAATTATTCCAATTCCTTAATTTTTATGCTTTCGCACTTTTTTCTTATCACCCCACTTCTTGGCTATTCGTTAAACTGATTTGTGGGTGTGGTGAGGGGTGTATTTATAGGCATTTTGAGGTTTGGGACACTTTGCCCCTCCTGGTAGGAATGTATATCCCATACGTCACTAGCTCATGGACTCTTGCTAATATGAAAGAAATGAATTTATCAGGTAAGTTCTTACATAAATTATGTTATCTCTATATTAAGTATAATTTTTTTTAAAAATAAATAAATAATAAATAAGTAATCGCCTTATGTGCAAACCTATAACAAGTAATTAATACTAGATGTGTCAACATGAATATATAAATAAATTTACTAAGAGGGAATCTCACCCCAATATATAATCAAGCTTTTACATGCTACCACATATTAAATAAAATGTAAAATGCAACTCTAGAGCACCTAAGCCATAGAAAGATTATTCCATTGTGAGAGGGAATCTCACCCCAATATATAATCAAGCTTTTACATGCTACCACATATTAAATAAAATGTAAAATGCAACTCTAGAGCACCTAAGCCATAGAAAGATTATTCCATTGTGAGACAGTTTAAACCTTGTGGGAAAGACAAAATGACACAATGACTAACTAATGTTAAACCCTATCTGTGATATCATATATGCAAAATGTATGTACCTATATTTAATATAAATGTACTAACAAGATATTTATAATATATAATAAAAATGATGAGCCAAGAATAAAGTGTGGAATGTAATCATAACCTAAACTGTATCTAAATGACGTGCAGAAAGTATATATATAAATATGTGTGATCATTGGTCCAACATAAAGATACCCTTGTATCCTAAAAATAAGTCATCTGATCATGGTAATCTTATAAGTAATAATAATATTAAAGTGCTATACCGCTAATGTAAGTGGAAAAATAAAAAAAATTGTTACACAGGCGAAATACTAAGCAACCACTGTGTAGGATAATGCAAAAACAATCAGCAAACCCTATCTATGTGTGATGTGATATTGGTGTGAAAAAGTGTCAGTGTGACCTAGCCTAATAGAGGCCAACAAAAGAAAAAAAATATTGGTATTCAGAATGCTGCCATATCAAGGTTCTCATTGAGCCCATCTGGTTGGAGAGTACCTAATCTTTTAATCCAAAATGTCTCTCTTCTCCTAAAGATCATTAGAGCATTGGGACAAGATTTTGAAATCATTTCAATAGGTGTTATTTTAATAGGGTTCTTATCTTTTTTGTGATGAGATAAACAATGTCTGGAGACGCTGTGAGATTTGGCTTTTTTCTTAATGTTATAGGAATGCTCTCCCCATCATTTTTTTACCTTTCTGCAGGTGCGGCCTACTTACTGGGCCCCACATTTACAGTCAAGGAGATATATCACAAAAGAAGTTTCACATGTCATGTGACTCTTAATTTTAAAAATTTCACCCGTATTTGAGGATCTAAAACTAGAAGTCCTATGACAAATATTGCTGCACATGCCACAGCGTTTCCTATAACATTTGGAGACTATATTCTTTTTAATTAGAGGCCCAACATTAAAGATGTTGGAGCCTACATTGTTGTTTACAAGGAATTTGTTTCTTACAATCTTACTGGGTGCTAGAACGGTCTTGAGCGTAGGTGCTCTTCTATATACCACTTTTGGTTTGGTCCCTATAATATTCCTCAGTGGAATCATCAGTGAGGATAGACCAGTGTTTATTAAGAATTTTATTGATTGCCATATGGTTTGAATTATATCTAGTGATAAATAACGGGAGATTTATTTCTTTGAAGCCTATTTGATCTTTAGATTTTTTGTTTTTATTAATTTTAAAATAACTTGATCTATCCTCCTCCCTAACCCTATTGATCTCATGATTTATCAGATCTACCGGGTAGCCCTTTTCTAGGAATCTGTCTCCAATAACCCTTGCTTGGATATCATAGTCCTCTATTTGGGAACAATTCCTCCTTATTCTTCTAAATTGCCCATATGGGACATTTAGCTTCCAGCTCTTTTTTTTTTTTTTGTATGTTATTTTTTTATTTATTTATAATTGTTTATTAGCCATTTCAACATGCCATTCCATTGACAGAAAGAAAGGAAAAAAAAATAAAAATGGAGCAACACAAAAACCTCAGGTATCCCTGAAGATGTAATACAAACGATACACTTAATCATAGTGTCATGTCATCACATTATTATACATAGATTTAAATAAAACACATTGCTCCGAACATTTGAAAGTATGTATCTAAATATATTAACAAAAAAAAAAAAGAAAAGTATTTCTATAGGGTCAATAATTGTTACTAAAACCTTATTTGCATGATGAAATTGGAATTTTCTTATATCATAAAAAAAGAAAAGAGAAAAAGAAAAAGAACAGCGGGGCAGAAAAAAAAAAAAAGAAAAAAAAGAAAGAGATTTACCCTCCCGGCCCCCTCGTCCCCCATCCCCATACCAACCCCCAATGGTTAACTACACAGGGTATTCATTATTCGCTATAGCTTGTTCCATGTGTATTGTACCCCTGAAAGGTGCAATTATCTGTCTCTGCATGTTTTCTGGTAAGCTAGTAATTACACTTTTCCATTTGCAAAAAAATTTCTTAACTTGAGCTTCTGAGTTTACAGATGTGTCAATTTGTTCTAAGATAATTTGATTTTGAAGCTTTTGCTTGGATTCTTTCAAACTTGGGGCCTTTTTAGATTTCCAGTATTTTAAAATTAAAAGCCTTCCCGTGATAATTATATTATTCAGTTGTCGAATGTTTTTAAGTACTGTCTCTTCTTGATTAATGAAGAAAAAGACATTCTTATCTGTTATTTGAAAATTACTTTGATTAATTTTACTAACCCAGTTACCTATCTTGTACCAAAATCTTTTAATTTTATAACAGTACCAGAAACAATGCTGCAGATCTGCGCTATTACTCTTACACTTCTGGCAAGATGTCATAGCTTTGTCCCATTTAGCCTTTATAGTGATTGCTTTCATAGTGCAGAAAGCTGTTGCAGTCAACAGTCTTAAAAAAGGTTTTAGACCCCACTTTACCATCAGTAGTTTTACTCAGTACTAAGTCAAGAAAATCAATTTCTTTCCGCTGGATATTCTGAGTAAAAGATATACCAAAATTGTTGTGGTTAAGATGATCAATAAACTTATGTATGTCCTCTTCAGACCCTTTGAATAAAAAAATAAGGTCATCTATATAGCGGCCATAGAACACCAGGTTCGCCGCGAATTGCGACTCGTAGATATAAATCTGCTCATAGATGCCCATGAACAAATTTGCGAAACTCAATTTGGAGGTAGTATTTACTCTGATAGAGAAAATAGTTATGCTCTAAAATGAATTTTATGAGTTGAAGGAGAAACTCAACTTGTTCGGTGGGCATATAAATATCTTGTACAAGGTAGGAACGTACAGCCCTAATGCCCAACTCGTGCTGGATGTTAGAGTACAAAGACCCCACATCGCAGGTAACCCACCAACAATCATCATCCAAGACACATTCATTTAATTTAGTAATCAAATCGGATGAATCTCTTATGCAAGATGGTAGCGAGATTACAAATTTCTGTAAAAAATGGTCGATATAAGCGGATAGAGAGTCCGTAAGACTCCTTATACCCGCAATAATAGGTCTACCCTGAGGTCTGAATGGGTCTTTGTGCACTTTTGGCAGATTCTGCCCCATTGATTCCTATGGGGAAATAGTGCACGAGCACGTTTTGACAGCTCACCGCTGACTTAAGCAGAGCTGGTATTGAGGTGAGATGTGGAGCTACATTCTGCTCTACGCTCACCTTTTTGTGGCTAACGCTGGGTTTAAAAAAACCTGTAATACCAGCGTTGTCTTAAGTGAGTGGTGAGAAACAAAATGCTCATTAGCACCGCACCCCTGTTACCGCAAAACTCGTAATCTCGCTGATAGTCTTTAATAAAAAAACTTTTAATAGAAAATAACTCCGAAAAAATACCTCACCCCGCACCTCAGTATAGCGGGGTGCCCTTACCCCTACTTGAAGTGGATCAACCTTGCAACTTATTCACTTGCGCTCCTAAATCACTCATTACGCAGGAGGAAATCCACACAGAGCAGAAAAGCGCAGGCCCGATGACGTCACAGGCATCAAAAACACTCCTGTGGTCTGCACAAGGAGGTGGGTGTGGTTAAAAAACCACCCGCAAGCTGAAGAAAAAACGTTAAACTAACCAAAAACAGTGCAGCCTAAAAAAACACATAAAACATTAGCCTTGAGACTCTTAAGTCTCACATGTCTCTCCTCAGCCTGTGCCTGCAAACATGTCATAGTAATAACACCCATCCTATGAGTGAATTATCCGTCCCTAACATTATATTAAAGTGCCCCTCTCCTATAGGAAGGAAAACAGCACTTACCTGCTATGTTGTCTGACATGACAACAGCTCCTAATATGAGAGGACACATTCTCCTCACAGCAACTAGGATAACATTGATAGCCAAGTAACTAACTTAGATATCTAAAGTCAGGGCAGCTTAGGTAGAGAAACGGAGCAAGCACCACTTTGCAAGTTCTCCACCTCTTTAAAAGCACCACAGCTCAACTGCAAAGACTAACGTGGGCTAGGTTATACCCTGTAGCTTGATTGAAGACTCAATTTTCTTTAAAAAATATGAAATGTATGCTTACCTGATAAATTTGTTTCTTTCTTGACATGGTGAGTCCACGGATCATCATAATTACTATTGAGAATATAACTCCTGACCAGCAGGAGGAGGCAAAGAGCACCACAGCAAAGGTGTTAAGTACCACTCCCCTACCTACAACCCCTAGTCATTTGACAAAAGGGAAAGGAAAAAGGAAGTAGTATAAGGCGCAGAGGTGCCTGAGGTTTATGAAAAAATAAACCATCTGAAAATACAGGGCGGGCCGTGGACTCACCGTGTCAAGAAAGAAACAAATTTATCAGGTAAGCATAAATTTAATTTTCTTTCTAATGACACAGTGAGTCTACGGATCATCATAAATACTATTGGGAATTAATACCCAAGCTAGAGTACACAAATGATAAGGGAGGGACAAGACAGTTAACCTAAACACAAGGCACTACTGCTTGAAAATTTAGAAAAAGTGTGTAAAGATGACCAAGTGGCAGCCTTGAAAATCTGATCTACAGAAGCACCATTTTTGAAAGCCCAGGTAGAAGAAACAGCCCTCGTGGAGTGAGCCATGATTTCTCAGGAGGCTGCTGACCAGCAGTCTCATATGCCAAGCGAATAATATTCCTCAACCAAAAACAAAGCGAAGTAGCCATAGCTTTCTGACCCTTACGCTTCCCAGTAAAGACAACAAATAAAGAAGAAGACTGGCGAAAATCCTTAGTCGCCTGTAAATAATATTTCAAAGCACAAACTACATCAAGGTTGTGCAACAAACGTTCCTTATGAGAAGGATTAGGACACAAAGAAGGAACAACAATCTCCTGATTAATATTCTTATCTGAAACAACCTTAGGAAGAAAACCTAAAGCAATACACAGTACTACCTTATCAGAATGAAAAATAAGGAAAGGAGCTTCACAATGCAACACTGAGAGCTCTGAAACCCTTTGAGCCGAAGATAAAGGAACCAAAAACAAAACCTTCCAAGTTAACAACTTAATATCCAAAGAATGCATAGGCTCAAACGGAGCCTGTTGAAGAACTCTGAGAACTAAATTAAGACTCCAAGGAGGAGTCACAAACTTAACCATAGGCTGGATTCTAACCGGAGCCTGACAAAAAGACTGAACGTCTGGCACGTCCGCCAGACATTTATACAACAAAATAGATAAGGCAGAAATTTGACCCTTCAGGGTACTAGCAGATAAACCCTTCTCCAGGCTCTCCTGTAGAAAAGACAAAATCCTAGGAATCCTGACTCTACTCCAAGAGTAGCCCTTAGATTCACAGCACTACAGATATTTACGCCATATCTTATAATAAATCTTTCTAGTCACAGGCTTACGCGCCTGAATCATAGTTTCAATAACCGACTCAGAAAAACCACACTTAGATAGAATCAAGCGTTCAATCTCCAAGCAGTCAGCTTCAGAGAAATGAGATTTGGATGAAGGAAGGGACCCTGAAGTAGAAGGTCATTCCTCAACGGAAGACTCTAAGGTAGAAAGGATGACATCTCCACCAGATCTGCATACCAGATCCTGCTAGGCCACGCCAGAGCAATTAGAATTACCGAGGCCCTCTCCTGTCGGATCCAAGCAATAACTCGAGGAAGAAGGGCAAACGGAGTAAACACGTATGCCAGACTGAACTTCCAAGGAACTGCTAGAGCATCTATTAAAACCGCTTGAGGATCCCTTGACCTCGAAACGTACTTCGGAAGCTCGGCATTGTGAAGAGATGCCATAAGATCCAACTCCGGTTGACCCCACCTGAGAATCAAACTGGAAAACACCTCCGGATGAAGTTCCCACTCCTCAGAATGAAAAGACTGCTCAGAAAATCCGCTTTCCAATTGTCCACCCCTGGAATGTGGATCGCAGACAGACAGCAATTGTGAGTTTCCGCCCACTGAATAATCCTGGCTACCTCCTTCATCGCCAAGGAACTCCGAGTTCCTCCCTGATGATTGATGTAAGCCACGGACATTATATTGTCCGACTGAAATCTGATAAACTGGGTTGAAGCCAACTGAGGCCAGGCTAGAAGAGCATTGAAGATTGCCCTCAGCTCTAAAACATTTATAGGAAGAGCCGATTCCTCCTGTGTCCACAGACCCTGAGCCTTCAGAGAACCCAAGACAGCTCCCCAACCCAGCAGACTTTCATCCGTGATAACGATCACCCAGGTAGGTCTGCGAAACAGGTTCCCTGAGAGAGACGATCCTAAGACAACCACCACGGAAGGGAATCTCTTGCAACCTGATCTAAACAATCTTTGGAGACAGATCCGTATAATCCCTGTTCCACTGTCTCAGCATGCATAACTGCAGAGGCCTGAGATGAAACCGAGCAAACGGAATGATGTCCATGACCGAAACCATCAGACCAATAACCTACATACACTGGGCCACCGATGGCCGAGGAGATGACTGAAGAGCCAGACAAGAATTGAACATTTTTGACTTCCTTGCTTCTGTCAAAAAGATCTTCATTTCCAGAGAATCCATAATGGTTCCCAAGAATACACAAAACCAAACAATAGGAAGCAGCAATCAGTCCTTTTATAATGTGCAAGTGCAAGGCAAGAGACCCACTGCAAGCCTCAAATACTGCATACAATAACACAAAGTCCCACAGCACATAAAATTATAACTCACTTTATTTGCAAGGTGGAGGTCCAAAAAGAACAGCGACATTTTGGGCTATACACCCTTATTCATGCTATAACACATGCTTCAAACTAAACACATTTATAAAACCCCATAGTACCAATAAGTTTCTTAATTACTTGCAACACTATACCTGTGCACAAACCTACAATCACTTATGAAAATTGCACCATCTAGTGGTACCTAGTGACTATAAACTAAATTTTATAATAGAATCTTTTAAAAAGCTAATTACATATACAGATGTTACATGTAAACAGACACATCATATTCCTTGTGGTCTAAGGGCATTCAACATAAAAAACCACTGTAACTCCCTTCTCTTTAATAATAATTCCCTATCTTCCCCCCTCCTGGGCATTTTAATCTGGTCTATTACTTGCCACCTTAATTGGCTGATAGAATGTTTAGCTTCTAGAAAATGGGATGACACTGGGGCATCCTTATCCCCACACCTGATGTTAGACGTATGTTCCCTTATTCGATCACCCGCCTTTCTGGTGGTCTCCCCAATATAAATTTTAGAACATGGGCATTTGATTAAATAAATTATAAAGGTGGAGTTACAAGTAAAATGATCCCTTATCCTATAAATTTTACCAGATCTGGGATGGGCAAATGTGGCCCCCTTAATCATAGAATTGCAACTATTACATCACAGACAAGGGTAACAACCCAGGTTTTTCTCTGCTATATAACTCTGGGTCATCTTTTTATCAGTACCAATGTCTGTCTGTACAAGCATATCTTTAAGGTTACAATTTCTTTTGTAGGCCATCATAGGGATATTGTCACGCTCGGCCGCTGGGAAGCTCCGGCGGTCCTCTCTGTGTGCTTGATTGGCAGGTAGTCTGAGCCGCCCCTTCCTGATGATGTCACTACCAGGCTTTTTATTCCGGGCTTCCTGTTTCTTCAGTGCCCGTTTGTTTGTTACTCTTTGTGGCTCCTGTGAGGACTTCGCTGTGGAAACTCTCTAACTGCTGATTTTCTGTTGCCAAACTCTGCAAAGACTGACTATGCTGGGTTAACCCTCAAACTTCCTGATAACCCGTTGCCAAACATTGCAAGTACTGTTTATTCTGTGAAACTCTCAAACTGCATGTTTATCTGTTGCCAAACTCTGCAAATACTGTTTATTCAGTGTAAACCTTCAAACTGCTTGATATCCTGTTGCCAAACATTGCAAGAACTGTTTATTCTGTAAAACTCTCAAACTGCATGGGTACCTGTTGCCAATCTCTGCAAGTACTGATTAATCTGTATTAACCCTCAATCTACCTGATATCCTGTTGTCTAACTCTGCATGTACTGACTATTCAGTATTAACCTACAAACTGCTTGATAACCTGTTGCCAAACTCTGCAAAGACTGACTACACAGTGTTAACCCTCAAACTGCTTGATAACAAGTTACCTACTCTTGCATTATTAACTGTTTATTGTTTTACCCTTCCTCTGTCTGAGTATAAGTGGACTATTCCTGCTCTCCTGATTCTGTGGAAGACATTTCCTGAAACCAGTTCCTTACTCAGAAGTCTATTTGGCTGATATCTTGAATTACTTTGGACTCAGGCTAACTCTGCTCCATATTGTGAGTACAATGGTTTTTAGAGGTTGTCGTGGGGTCACGTCCTGGATTAAACTCAGAGTGCAAGGGTGTTGTTTAAAGTTGCCCTAGCATTTGGGTCTTCTTCTGGACATTTCCTAACCTGACAGTACAAACGGGCCATAATATGGACCCTGATGAGTTATCCAGGGCTGTGGCTCTACAAGGGCAACTTCTAGGAAATCATTCTGCTCATTTGCAATCTTTGGATTCCAAGCTTGACCAGATTACTGCTCTGCTACATAACCTCTCTGCTCCTTCTCAAGCTACTGTGACTCCTGCTGCAGCTGCTACTAGCTCCAATGCTGTCTTTAACCCACCTCAACCTGTTAAACAGTATATACCACGAATCCCACTTCCAGATAAATATGACGGTAATCCTGAAGAATGCTGTGGATTCCTTAATCAATGTCGTTTACACTTCAGAAACAATCCTCAAGTTTTTTCCAATTCTACTTCCAAAATCACCTTTATTATTTCCCTCATGAAGGGTAAGGCTCTAGCCTGGGTGTCTCCTCTTTTAGAGAAGAATGATCCTTTACTACAGGATGTGGAATTATTTGTGTCCATTTTTTCTTCTGTTTTTGAAAAGCCTGGGAGGTCTGCAGTTGCAGAGGCAGGATTGTTGGATCTGAGACAGGGATCCCTTTCGGTAGCTCAATATGCTATTGAATTCAGGACTTTAGCCGCAAAAACTGATTGGAACCATGGAACCTTACGGGCAGCCTTTCGCAAGGGACTTTGCGAACGCCTTAAGGATGAACTTGTATTTCGGGAACTCCCTGATTCATTGGAGGGTCTTATCAATTTGTGTATTACTCTTGACGCCCGGCATTCTGAACGTCTTCAGGAGAGAGATATCGGAGATCCTTTGTTAAATTTTCTTTTCGTCCTCCTATTCGAACCTCAAGTCTGTCTAATAATAATTCCCAATCTCCTGAGTCTGTGGAACCCATGGAAGTAGGAGCTATTAAATCGTCAGAAGCTGAACACCATAGAAGGCGTACTCTTGGATTATGTCTGTATTGTGGTACCAAAGGACATTTACTGAAGGATTGTCCTATCCGGCCAGTAAAAGCTAAGGCTTAACTTTTGATAGAGGGACAGAGTTTTTGTTCCTGTAACTATCTCTTTTGGAAACACCAAGTTTCAAGCTCAAGCCCTCATTGACTCTGGAGCTGCTGGAGTTTTCATTGATTCAAACTTTGCTGACTCTCTCAGGATTCCTCTTCAAGCCAAGAAACAGTTAATTAAGGTAACCACTGTTAGTGGACAGCCTTTAGGTTCTGGTATCATACAAAATTCTACCATTCCTCTTCTTTTGTCTGTGGGCATACTCCATTGTGAAATTATTCGTTTTGACGTCATCACTTCTCCCCACATACCGTTGATTCTGGGGTTACCTTGGTTGCAGCTTCATGATCCAGTCTTCTCATGGTCTAAGGGAGAACTTATTTCCTGGGGAACTACCTGTTTCAAACATTGCCTGCAAAATCCCTCAAAACCATCTGGTCCTGTCGTAGCTATGGTGGAAGTTCCTGATTCATTGCCTAATTTCTATCATGCCTTTAGTGATGTGTTTTCTAAAAAGGAGGCTGAGACGTTACCTCCACACCGGATATTTGACTGTCCTATCAAATTGTTTTCAGGGGCTCCTCTACCTAAGGGAAGGACTATCCCATCTCGTCAAGAAAATGTCTCTCTTGAGGAATACATAAAGGACAACTTAGCCAGAGGATTTATTCGTCCTTCCTCATCACCTGTGGGTGCGGGTTTTTTCTTCATTGGGAAAAAAGATGGAGGTCTCCGTCCCTGTCAATTATCGGGCCTTGAATCAGATTACTGTCAAAAACAGCTATCCTCTGCCGCTCATTCCTGAGTTATTTGATCGTCTTCAAGGTGCTTCTATTTTTTCCAAGTTAGATCTCCATGGGGCCTACAATTTGGTCAGAATCAGTAAAGGAGACGAATGGAAGACGGCATTTAACACTAGATTTGGTCACTACGAGTATCTAGTAATGCCATTCAGATTGTGCAATGCACTAGCAGTATTTCAGCACTTCGGTAACAAAATTTTCAGAGATAATCTAAATCAATTTGTTATAATTTATCTTGATGACATTCTGATCTATTCCAAAACATTACAGGAACATGTACATCATGTAAGACTGGTACTTCAGAGGTTACAAGACAATTCCCTGTTCGCTAAATTGGAGAAATGCTCTTTTCATCAGAGTTCCATTCCCTTTTTGGGTTATATCATTTCAGAATCAGGTTTTGAGATGGATCCTGCTAAACTTTCGGCAATCAAGGACTGACCCAGACCAACTACTCTCAAATCCCTGCAGAGGTTTCTTGGCTTTGCCAATTACTATAGAAAGTTTATTAAGAACTTTGCTGACATCACGTCTCCCCTCACTTCTCTTACTAAGAAAGGGCAAAATTGTAAGAACTGGCCCACTACGGCAGTACAGGCTTTTGAAACGCTAAAATCAGCATTTTCTTCTGCACCTCTTCTCAGTAATCCAATTCCTGATCTCCAGTTTATTTTGGAGGTTGACGCTTCTTCTATAGCAGCTGGAGCTGTTCTCTCCCAACGTGATCCGACTACCAGCAAGATACATCCTGTGGCGTTCTTTTCGAAAAAATTCAATCCTGCCGAGTTAAATTATGATGTGGGCAATAAGGAGCTTTTGGCTATAAAATTAGCTTTGGATGAATGGAGGCATTGGTTAGAGGGTACCAGTCAACCTTTTTTCATTCTGACAGATCATAAGAATCTTTTATACCTCTTCCAGGCTTGCCTTCAGCTCAAAGACTTTCTGAACTCTTTGTTCTACATATATCTCGTTTACATGGTTTTCCCACTGACATAGTCTCAGAACAAACAGATTTGTTTCCAAGTTTTGGAGGTCTTTTTGTAAGCATTTCGGAATCAACATATCTCTTTCTACTACACATCATCCTCAATCCAACGGACAGACTGAGCGTGTAAATCAAGCCTTGGAATCTTTTCTTAGACATTATGTAGACCATCACCACTCCAACTGGTCTCAGTTATTGCCTTTGGCGAAATTAGCTCACAACTCACGCTATAACGCCTCATTACAGACCTCTCCCTTTAAGGCAGCTTATGGTTTTGAACCTAGAACCTTTCCTATGATTACCAGTTCTACTGAAGTCCCTGGAACAGATCGTATTGTGAAAAATCTCAGTAACCACTGGCAACTCATTCGTCAAAATCTACTTTCCTCTTCCTTAAGACACAAGAGATATGCTGATTGCAGAAGGTGTAAGGCTCCTTTACTTCGTACTGGAGACAGAGTATTTTTATCCACCAGATTCATACGTCTAAAACAACCTTGTACTTAGTTGGGTCCTAAGTACATTGGACCTTTTCGAATTGTTTCCAAAGTTTGTTCTTCTGCATACTGCCTGGCTTTACCCAAGACTCTCAAGATCCATCCAGTGTTTCATGTCTCCTTACTCAAGCCAGTCATCTACAACCGATACTCTATCAAGAGTAAACCTCCTCCTCCAATTTCTGTAGAGGGAACTTCTGAGTTTGAAGTCAGCCAGATTTTGGATTCCAAGCTACGGGGCAATCGGCTGTACTACCTGGTCCATTGGAAGGGTTATCCTATCTCTGAACGATCTTGGGAACCAGCCTCTCAAGTTCATGCTCCAGCTCTTGCCAAGTCTTTTCACAAGAAATACCCTGCCAGGCCCGGTCCGGTCCCCCGCAGGGGTCCTTGAGGAGGGGGCACTGTCACGCTCGGCTGCTGGGAAGCTCTGGCAGTCCTCTCTGTGTGCTTGATTGGCAGGTAGTCTGAGCCGCCCCTTCCTGATGATGTCACTACCAGGCTTTTTATTCCGGGCTTCCTGTTTCTTCAGTGCCCATTTGTTTGTTACTCTTTGTGGCTCCTGTGAGGACTTCGCTGTGGAAACTCTCTAACTGCTGATTTTCTGTTGCCAAACTCTGCAAAGACTGACTATGCTGGGTTAACCCTCAAACTTCCTGATAACCTGTTGCCAAACATTGCAAGTACTGTTTATTCTGTGAAACTCTCAAACTGCATGTTTACCTGTTGCCAAACTCTGCAAATACTGTTTATTCAGTGTAAACCTTCAAATTGCTTGATATCCTGTTGCCAAACATTGCAAGAACTGTTTATTCTGTGAAACTCTCAAACTGCATGTTTACCTGTTGCCAAACTCTGCAAATACTGTTTATTCAGTGTAAACCTTCAAGCTGCTTGATATCCTGTTACCAAACATTGCAAGAACTGTTTATTCTGTGAAACTCTCAAACTGCATGTTTACCTGTTGCCAATCTCTGCAAGTACTGATTAATCTGTATTAACCCTCAATCTACCTGATATCCTGTTGCCAAACATTGCAAGTACTGTTTATTCTGTGAAACTCTCAAACTGCATGTTTACCTGTTGCCAAACTCTGCAAATACTGTTTATTCAGTGTAAACCTTCAAGCTGCTTGATATCCTGTTACCAAACATTGCAAGAACTGTTTATTCTGTGAAACTCTCAAACTGTATGTTTACCTGTTGCCAATCTCTGCAAGTACTGATTAATCTGTATTAACTCTCAATCTACCTGATATCCTGTTGTCTAACTCTGCATGTACTGACTATTCAGTATTAACCTACAAACTGCTTGATATCCTGTTGCCAAACATTGCAAGAACTGTTTATTCTGTGAAACTCTCAAACTGCATGTTTACCTGTTGCCAAACTCTGCAAATACTGTTTATTCAGTATAAACCTTCAAACTGCTTGATATCCTGTTGCCAAAGATTGCAAGAACTGTTTATTCTGTGAAACTCTCAAACTGCATGTTTACCTGTTGCCAATCTCTGCAAGTACTGATTAATCTGTATTAACCCTCAGTCTACCTGATATCCTGTTGTCTAACTCTGCAAGGACTGACTACACAGTGTTAACCCTCAAACTGCCTGATAACAAGTTACCTACTCCTGCATTATTAACTGTTTCTTGTTTTACCCTTCCTCTGTCTGAGTATAAGTGGACTATCCCTGCTCTCCTGATTCTGTGGAAGACATTTCCTGAAACCAGTTCCTTACTCAGAAGTCTATTTGGCTGATATCTTGAATTACTTTGGACTGAGGCTAACTCTGCTCCATATTGTGAGTACATTGTTTTTTAGAGGTTGTCGTGGGGTCACGTCCTGGATTAAACTCAGAGTGCAAGGGTGTTGTTTAAGTTTGCCCTAGCATTTGGGTCTTCTTCTCGACATTTCCTAACCTGACAGATATGTTGAAAACTTCTAATATTTGGATTACAATCTTTCAGGATATGCAAATGTCTGTAAACCATATTTTTGATCTCTCTACTATTCTTACTTTACTTAGAAACCAGGACCAAGCTGTCCTCTTTCTTTCTTTCTTTCTTTCTTATCCTTGTTTCTAATATGCAAGGAAGCCCTATCAATATTACTTACTGCTGCAATTTCTCTATCAAAAAGAGCTTTCGGATAGGCCCTATCAAAGAATTTGTTGTCCATTTCTCTTAATCTGTTTTGTATAATGCCATCCTGGCTCACAATATGTTTAACCCTAATCAAGTGACTCCTGGGTAGGGAGTTTAAAAGTAATTCTGGGTGAAAGCTATGGTAGTGGAGTAAATTATTTCTTTCTGTGGTTTTAGTATGTATCTCACATCACAAATTACAGCCTTCCTTCACAACTTTAGTATTCAGGAAGGCAACAGTAGTCTCATGCCGCGTAATTTATTACCCCTAACTACCAAGTTCCCAAGAATACCACTCTTGTAGCCGGAATCAAGGAACTTTTTCCTAAATTCACCAACCGTGGGAGCGCAGAAAAGACAACAACAACAACTCTGTGTGGGAGTTTGCTAGTTTAAAAGATGGCGCCTGAACTAAAATGTCGTGCAGATAAGGAGCTACCACAACCCCCTGCAATCTGAGAACTGCCAGCAATGCACCCAGAACCTTTGAGAACACCCTGGGAGCTGTTGCAATACCAAAAGGAAGAGCCACAAACTGAAAATGCTTGTCTAGGAAAGCAAATCTCAGAAACTTGTGATGATCCTTGTGGATGGGAATATGCAGATACGCATCCTTCAAATCTACTGTAGTCATGAATTGCTCCTCTTGCACCAGAGGAAGAATTGACCGAATCGTTTCCATCTTGAAAGACAGAACTCTGAGAAACTTGTTTACACACTTGAGATCCAGGATGGGTCTGAAAGTTCCGTCCTTTTTGGGAACGATAAATAGATTGGAATAGAAACCCGAACCCCTGCTCCTGAACTGGAACAGGAACTATCACTCCCATGTCTGAAAGATCTTGAATACAACTTACAACTTAAGAATGCCTCTCTGGTTTACAGATAACCTTGAAAGATGAAACCTGCCCCTGGGAGGAAAATTTTTGAACTCCAGCTTGTATCCTTGGGACACAATATCTACCACCCAGGGATCTGGAACATCCCTTACCCAGGCTTGAGTGAACAAAGACAGCCTGCCCCACACGCAATCTATTCCCAGATCGAGGGCAGACCCTTCATGCTGACTTTGAGTCAGCAGCAGGCTTCTTAGATTGCTTCCCCTTGCTCCAGGACTGATTGGACCTCCAAGAGGACTTGGACTGATCCTGCTTGGAGGAGGAAGAGGAAGACTTACCAGAGAAGTTACGAAAGGAACGAAAATTACTCCGACGACCCTTCTGCTTATTTCTCTTATCCTGGGGAAGAGAATGCCCCTTCCCTCCAGTAATATCAGAAATAATTTCAGCCAAACCAGGCCCAAACAAGGTATTCCCCTTGTAAAGAATGGATAAAAGTTTAGATTTGGATGATACATCCGCAGACCAGGACTTTAACCATAAAGCCCTGTGCTCCACAACAGCAAAGCCAGAAATCTTTGCTCCCAACTTGATGACCTGTAAAGAAGCGTCCGCAATAAAAGAATTGGCCAATTTTAAAGCCTTAATTCTATCCTGAATTTCCTCCAGAGAAGTCTCCTGTTGAATAGAATCAGACAACGCATCAAACCAATAGACAGCCACACTGGTAGTCGTAGCAATACACACAGCAGGCTGCCATTGGAACCCCTGGTGAACATATATCCTTTTAAGCAAAGTCTCTAACTTCTTATCGATGGGATCTTTAAAAGAACAACTATCCTCAATAGGAATAGTGGTCCTCTTAGCCATGGTGGAAATAGCTCCCTCTACCTTAGGGACCGTCTGCCAAGATTCCTTAATAGAATCCGCAATAGGAAACATCTTCCTAAAAATAAAAGAAGGGGAAAATGGAATTCCAGGCTTCTCTCATTCCTGTAAAATAATCTCTGAAACACAATCTGGAACAGGAAAAAATTCCGCCAAGGAGGGAACCTCAAAAAAATTATTAAGCTTACTAGCTTTCTTGGGAGTAACAATGACCATCGAATCAGAGTCATCCAAGGTAGCTAAAACCTCCCTGAGTAACAAACGGAGGTGCTCCAGCTTAAATCTGAAAGAAACCACCTCAGAATCAGCAGAAGGAATTACACTATCAAAATCTGAAATTTCACCTTCAGACACTACTGAAGTATCTTCTTCCTCAGACCTATGGGAAGAAACATTTGACATAACTCCAACAGAGTCAGGACCCTTAAACTTCCTTTTTGCGCTTCCCCTGCAAAACAGAAAAAGCAGACAAAGCCTCAGATACAGCAGATTATATGTGAGTAGCCATATCCTGCAATGAAAAACCAACCTGAGATGAGACGCAGGGCACTGCATGAGAAGAGGATTGAGATGGGGTGATTGGGGAGAAAGCTGTGGTATAGCTTAAACAGGAGACTCCTGAACAACATTCTCCTTAGAAAATGAAGGCTCTGAATCAAAAAGTCTATCCCTATACTGAACTGTTCTCTCTATACATGAGGAACAGAAAGGGATAGGTGGCTCCACATTAGCATCAAGGCATAAAGTGCAAGTAACATCTTGCAAGTCCTCTTGATCCATCCTAACACAAAAAAAAATGATTTTCTCTTACAAGGTGTATCCAGTCCACGGATTCATCCTTACTTGTGGGATATTCTCATTCCCTACAGGAAGTGGCAAAGAGAGCACACAGCAAAGCTGTCCATATAGCTCCCCCTCAGGCTCCGCCCCCCCAAGTCATTCTCTTTGCCGCTCTAACAAGTAGCATCTCCATGGGAGGGTAAAGTGAATGTGGTATTAGATTTGTAGTTTTTTATATCTTCAATCAAAAGTTTGTTATTTTGAAATAGTGCCGGTTTGTACTATTTACTCTCTAGCAGAAAGTGATGAAGAATTCTGCTGAGAGGAAAATGATTTTAGCATGTTGTAACTAAAATCCACTGCTGTTCCCACGCAGGACTGAGGAGTACCAAGAAAACTTCAGTTGGGGGGAACAGTTTGCAGGCTTAACTGCTACAAGGTATGTTCAGTCATCTTTTTCTAGTCAAGACTTAGTAATGCTAGAAGACTGACAAGAATCCCCATGTGGGGAAGGTAAGCCATATTCTGAGACTCAGTATAGAAGGAAGGCTTATTTAACAGGGCTAAATGACTGATGGACACTGTTAAAGGGCAATTTTTTAGTAAAATATAATCACTATACATGTTTATCATCTTTGGAGTGTTATTTGGGGTTTTCTTCCACATAGCAGAATTTTAGACACCTATTTAGGGTTTTGAAGGCCCCATAACTCCGGAGTGGAGAGGGAGGGGGCCTAAATTTCGCGCCTCAGTTGCGCACTTCATATTGCAGACAGCTTCATGCAGCTTCACGTGGAGGGTCCTAAAACTTCTTGAGGACTTCATAGAGGCTTATTTTTCATCAAACTAATCCCCAGGGGCAAGGTAGGGCCACAGCAGATTGCTGTGGCATGGTGCTGTAGTTTGCAAACCGGTTGTCAGCTTTAGGTTGCTCCAGTTCGGGCGTTAAGGGGTTAATTGGCTTGATATTTGCTGTGCAATCATTACCAAGCATTAAGATCGCGTGGTGAAATTTTCAGAAAGATTGGATAATTTTTGAACATTTAGTAAAAAAGTGTGCGTTTTTATTATTTAAAGGCACAGTACCGTTTTTTCTCAAATTGTATTTTTCAGTCTCTGAGTGCTGTCTAAGTCTGTTTTAACATGTCTGAGCCTACAGATAGACGTTGCTCTATGTGTTTAGTAGCCATGGTGGAACCCCCTTTACATTTGTGTTTTAAGTGTGCTAATGTATCTATGCATTTTAAGGATAACGTTGTTTCACTTAAAAATGTAGCCCAAGATGATTCTTTAACAGAAGGTAATGAGGATAGTCCACCTTCCTCTCCCCATGTGTCGACACCAGTCACGCCCGCGCAAGCGATGCCTAGTACCTCTAGCGCATTGGTCCCTATTACATTACAACAATTAGCAGCAGTCATGGATAATTCCCTTGCGGCATTTTTATCCAAACTGCCAGTTTTTCCTAAAAAGCGTGATAGCTCGGTTTTAAGAACAGAGTATGAGCAATCAGAAGCTTTGGAAGGTTTATCTGTTGTACCCTCACAACACTCTGAGATGAAAAACAGAATGAGAAGCAGTCTGCCAGGAACGAACAGCAGCATCAATAGCTTGTTCTATGGCCCGGTTGCCACCTGGTAGTAGCTTCTTTCTGCCCAATTGTGCTTTTCACAGAGGAAAACTTTCCTGTAGTATATCAGTCTGATCCCGCCGACATGGTCAGTCCAGCCCCGAAATACCAGGCAATTCTCCTCTGAACAAGGAACAGGACAACCCCAGACGATCGTTTCGGCCTCCTTTGGGCCTCGTCAGTGAGGTGCAGCCATATCCCTCTAAGCACATTGGGCAAGGAGTCCACGTCTGGTTTCCCCCATCACCCTTAGGGAGACTATCCCCAGGGTCATATTTACATATGCAAAACAGAATGAGAAGCAGTCTGCCAGGAACGAACAGCAGCATCAATAGCTTGTTCTATGGCCCGGTTGCCACCTGGTAGTAGCTTCTTTCTGCCCAATTGTGCTTTTCACAGAGGAAAACTTTCCTGTAGTATATCAGTCTGATCCCGCCGACATGGTCAGTCCAGCCCCGAAATACCAGGCAATTCTCCTCTGAACAAGGAACAGGACAACCCCAGACGATCGTTTCGGCCTCCATTGGGCCTCGTCAGTGAGGTGCAGCCATATCCCTCTAAGCACATTGGGCAAGGAGTCCACGTCTGGTTTCCCCCATCACCCTTAGGGAGACTATCCCCAGGGTCATATTTACATATGCAAAACAGAATGAGAAGCAGTCTGCCAGGAACGAACAGCAGCATCAATAGCTTGTTCTATGGCCCGGTTGCCACCTGGTAGTAGCTTCTTTCTGCCCAATTGTGCTTTTCACAGAGGAAAACTTTCCTGTAGTATATCAGTCTGATCCCGCCGACATGGTCAGTCCAGCCCCGAAATACCAGGCAATTCTCCTCTGAACAAGGAACAGGACAACCCCAGACGATCGTTTCGGCCTCCTTTGGGCCTCGTCAGTGAGGTGCAGCCATATCCCTCTAAGCACATTGGGCAAGGAGTCCACGTCTGGTTTCCCCCATCACCCTTAGGGAGACTATCCCCAGGGTCATATTTACATATGCAAAACAGAATGAGAAGCAGTCTGCCAGGAACGAACAGCAGCATCAATAGCTTGTTCTATGGCCCGGTTGCCACCTGGTAGTAGCTTCTTTCTGCCCAATTGTGCTTTTCACAGAGGAAAACTTTCCTGTAGTATATCAGTCTGATCCCGCCGACATGGTCAGTCCAGCCCCGAAATACCAGGCAATTCTCCTCTGAACAAGGAACAGGACAACCCCAGACGATCGTTTCGGCCTCCTTTGGGCCTCGTCAGTGAGGTGCAGCCATATCCCTCTAAGCACATTGGGCAAGGAGTCCACGTCTGGTTTCCCCCATCACCCTTAGGGAGACTATCCCCAGGGTCATATTTACATATGCAAAACAGAATGAGAAGCAGTCTGCCAGGAACGAACAGCAGCATCAATAGCTTGTTCTATGGCCCGGTTGCCACCTGGTAGTAGCTTCTTTCTGCCCAATTGTGCTTTTCACAGAGGAAAACTTTCCTGTAGTATATCAGTCTGATCCCGCCGACATGGTCAGTCCAGCCCCGAAATACCAGGCAATTCTCCTCTGAACAAGGAACAGGACAACCCCAGACGATCGTTTCGGCCTCCTTTGGGCCTCGTCAGTGAGGTGCAGCCATATCCCTCTAAGCACATTGGGCAAGGAGTCCACGTCTGGTTTCCCCCATCACCCTTAGGGAGACTATCCCCAGGGTCATATTTACATATGCAAAACAGAATGAGAAGCAGTCTGCCAGGAACGAACAGCAGCATCAATAGCTTGTTCTATGGCCCGGTTACCACCTGGTAGTAGCTTCTTTCTGCCCAATTGTGCTTTTCACAGAGGAAAACTTTCCTGTAGTATATCAGTCTGATCCCGCCGACATGGTCAGTCCAGCCCCGAAATACCAGGCAATTCACTTCTGAACAAGGAACAGGACAACCCCAGACGATCGTTTCGGCCTCCTTTGGGCCTCGTCAGTGAGGTGCAGCCATATCCCTCTAAGCACATTGGGCAAGGAGTCCACGTCTGGTTTCCCCCATCACCCTTAGGGAGACTATCCCCAGGGTCATATTTACATATGCAAAACAGAATGAGAAGCAGTCTGCCAGGAACGAACAGCAGCATCAATAGCTTGTTCTATGGCCCGGTTGCCACCTGGTAGTAGCTTCTTTCTGCCCAATTGTGCTTTTCACAGAGGAAAACTTTCCTGTAGTATATCAGTCTGATCCCGCCGACATGGTCAGTCCAGCCCCGAAATACCAGGCAATTCTCCTCTGAACAAGGAACAGGACAACCCCAGACGATCGTTTCGGCCTCCTTTGGGCCTCGTCAGTGAGGTGCAGCCATATCCCTCTAAGCACATTGGGCAAGGAGTCCACGTCTGGTTTCCCCCATCACCCTTAGGGAGACTATCCCCAGGGTCATATTTACATATGCAAAACAGAATGAGAAGCAGTCTGCCAGGAACGAACAGCAGCATCAATAGCTTGTTCTATGGCCCGGTTGCCACCTGGTAGTAGCTTCTTTCTGCCCAATTGTGCTTTTCACAGAGGAAAACTTTCCTGTAGTATATCAGTCTGATCCCGCCGACATGGTCAGTCCAGCCCCGAAATACCAGGCAATTCTCCTCTGAACAAGGAACAGGACAACCCCAGACGATCGTTTCGGCCTCCTTTGGGCCTCGTCAGTGAGGTGCAGCCATATCCCTCTAAGCACATTGGGCAAGGAGTCCACGTCTGGTTTCCCCCATCACCCTTAGGGAGACTATCCCCAGGGTCATATTTACATATGCAAAACAGAATGAGAAGCAGTCTGCCAGGAACGAACAGCAGCATCAATAGCTTGTTCTATGGCCCGGTTGCCACCTGGTAGTAGCTTCTTTCTGCCCAATTGTGCTTTTCACAGAGGAAAACTTTCCTGTAGTATATCAGTCTGATCCCGCCGACATGGTCAGTCCAGCCCCGAAATACCAGGCAATTCTCCTCTGAACAAGGAACAGGACAACCCCAGACGATCGTTTCGGCCTCCTTTGGGCCTCGTCAGTGAGGTGCAGCCATATCCCTCTAAGCACATTGGGCAAGGAGTCCACGTCTGGTTTCCCCCATCACCCTTAGGGAGACTATCCCCAGGGTCATATTTACATATGCAAAACAGAATGAGAAGCAGTCTGCCAGGAACGAACAGCAGCATCAATAGCTTGTTCTATGGCCCGGTTGCCACCTGGTAGTAGCTTCTTTCTGCCCAATTGTGCTTTTCACAGAGGAAAACTTTCCTGTAGTATATCAGTCTGATCCCGCCGACATGGTCAGTCCAGCCCCGAAATACCAGGCAATTCTCCTCTGAACAAGGAACAGGACAACCCCAGACGATCGTTTCGGCCTCCTTTGGGCCTCGTCAGTGAGGTGCAGCCATATCCCTCTAAGCACATTGGGCAAGGAGTCCACGTCTGGTTTCCCCCATCACCCTTAGGGAGACTATCCCCAGGGTCATATTTACATATGCAAAACAGAATGAGAAGCAGTCTGCCAGGAACGAACAGCAGCATCAATAGCTTGTTCTATGGCCCGGTTGCCACCTGGTAGTAGCTTCTTTCTGCCCAATTGTGCTTTTCACAGAGGAAAACTTTCCTGTAGTATATCAGTCTGATCCCGCCGACATGGTCAGTCCAGCCCCGAAATACCAGGCAATTCTCCTCTGAACAAGGAACAGGACAACCCCAGACGATCGGTTCGGCCTCCTTTGGGCCTCGTCAGTGAGGTGCAGCCATATCCCTCTAAGCACATTGGGCAAGGAGTCCACGTCTGGTTTCCCCCATCACCCTTAGGGAGACTATCCCCAGGGTCATATTTACATATGCAAAACAGAATGAGAAGCAGTCTGCCAGGAACGAACAGCAGCATCAATAGCTTGTTCTATGGCCCGGTTGCCACCTGGTAGTAGCTTCTTTCTGCCCAATTGTGCTTTTCACAGAGGAAAACTTTCCTGTAGTATATCAGTCTGATCCCGCCGACATGGTCAGTCCAGCCCCGAAATACCAGGCAATTCTCCTCTGAACAAGGAACAGGACAACCCCAGACGATCGTTTCGGCCTCCTTTGGGCCTCGTCAGTGAGGTGCAGCCATATCCCTCTAAGCACATTGGGCAAGGAGTCCACGTCTGGTTTCCCCCATCACCCTTAGGGAGACTATCCCCAGGGTCATATTTACATATGCAAAACAGAATGAGAAGCAGTCTGCCAGGAACGAACAGCAGCATCAATAGCTTGTTCTATGGCCCGGTTGCCACCTGGTAGTAGCTTCTTTCTGCCCAATTGTGCTTTTCACAGAGGAAAACTTTCCTGTAGTATATCAGTCTGATCCCGCCGACATGGTCAGTCCAGCCCCGAAATACCAGGCAATTCTCCTCTGAACAAGGAACAGGACAACCCCAGACGATCGTTTCGGCCTCCTTTGGGCCTCGTCAGTGAGGTGCAGCCATATCCCTCTAAGCACATTGGGCAAGGAGTCCACGTCTGGTTTCCCCCATCACCCTTAGGGAGACTATCCCCAGGGTCATATTTACATATGCAAAACAGAATGAGAAGCAGTCTGCCAGGAACGAACAGCAGCATCAATAGCTTGTTCTATGGCCCGGTTGCCACCTGGTAGTAGCTTCTTTCTGCCCAATTGTGCTTTTCACAGAGGAAAACTTTCCTGTAGTATATCAGTCTGATCCCGCCGACATGGTCAGTCCAGCCCCGAAATACCAGGCAATTCTCCTCTGAACAAGGAACATGACAACCCCAGACGATCGTTTCGGCCTCCTTTGGGCCTCGTCAGTGAGGTGCAGCCATATCCCTCTAAGCACATTGGGCAAGGAGTCCACGTCTGGTTTCCCCCATCACCCTTAGGGAGACTATCCCCAGGGTCATATTTACATATGCAAAACAGAATGAGAAGCAGTCTGCCAGGAACGAACAGCAGCATCAATAGCTTGTTCTATGGCCCGGTTGCCACCTGGTAGTAGCTTCTTTCTGCCCAATTGTGCTTTTCACAGAGGAAAACTTTCCTGTAGTATATCAGTCTGATCCCGCCGACATGGTCAGTCCAGCCCCGAAATACCAGGCAATTCTCCTCTGAACAAGGAACAGGACAACCCCAGACGATCGTTTCGGCCTCCTTTGGGCCTCGTCAGTGAGGTGCAGCCATATCCCTCTAAGCACATTGGGCAAGGAGTCCACGTCTGGTTTCCCCCATCACCCTTAGGGAGACTATCCCCAGGGTCATATTTACATATGCAAAACAGAATGAGAAGCAGTCTGCCAGGAACGAACAGCAGCATCAATAGCTTGTTCTATGGCCCGGTTGCCACCTGGTAGTAGCTTCTTTCTGCCCAATTGTGCTTTTCACAGAGGAAAACTTTCCTGTAGTATATCAGTCTGATCCCGCCGACATGGTCAGTCCAGCCCCGAAATACCAGGCAATTCTCCTCTGAACAAGGAACAGGACAACCCCAGACGATCGTTTCGGCCTCCTTTGGGCCTCGTCAGTGAGGTGCAGCCATATCCCTCTAAGCACATTGGGCAAGGAGTCCACGTCTGGTTTCCCCCATCACCCTTAGGGAGACTATCCCCAGGGTCATATTTACATATGCAAAACAGAATGAGAAGCAGTCTGCCAGGAACGAACAGCAGCATCAATAGCTTGTTCTATGGCCCGGTTGCCACCTGGTAGTAGCTTCTTTCTGCCCAATTGTGCTTTTCACAGAGGAAAACTTTCCTGTAGTATATCAGTCTGATCCCGCCGACATGGTCAGTCCAGCCCCGAAATACCAGGCAATTCTCCTCTGAACAAGGAACAGGACAACCCCAGACGATCGTTTCGGCCTCCTTTGGGCCTCGTCAGTGAGGTGCAGCCATATCCCTCTAAGCACATTGGGCAAGGAGTCCACGTCTGGTTTCCCCCATCACCCTTAGGGAGACTATCCCCAGGGTGCTGGGGTGGTAAATCGCCATAGAACAAGCCACTGAGCTGTTGTTCGTTCCTGGTAGAGCGCTTCTCTCTTTGTATGCAAATTATTATGACCCTGGGGAAGTCTCCCTATGGGTGATGGGGGAAACCAGACGTGGACTCCTTGCCCAGTGTGCTTAGAGGAATGTGGCTGCACCTCACTGACGAGGCCCATAGGAGGCCGAAACGATCGTCTGGGGTTGTCATGTTCCTTATTCAGAGGAGAATTGCCTGGTATTTCGGGGCTGGACTGACCTTACTTGGCGGGATCAGACTGATATACTTCAGGAAAGTTTTCTTCTGTGAAAAGCACACTGGTCTAAAAGAGGCTGCTTCCGGGTGGTAAATCGCCATAGAACAAGCCACTGAGCTGTTGTTCGTTCCTGGTAGAGCGCTTCTCTCTTTGTATGCAAATTATTATGACCCTGGGGAAGTCTCCCTATGGGTGATGGGGGAAACCAGACGTGGACTCCTTGCCCAGTGTGCTTAGAGGAATGTGGCTGCACCTCACTGACGAGGCCCATAGGAGGCCGAAACGATCGTCTGGGGTTGTCATGTTCCTTATTCAGAGGAGAATTGCCTGGTATTTCGGGGCTGGACCGACCTTACTTGGCGGGATCAGACTGATATACTTCAGGAAAGTTTTCTTCTGTGAAAAGCACACTGGTCTAAAAGAGGCTGCTTCCGGGTGGTAAATCGCCATAGAACAAGCCACTGAGCTGTTGTTCGTTCCTGGTAGAGCGCTTCTCTCTTTGTATGCAAATTATTATGACCCTGGGGAAGTCTCCCTATGGGTGATGGGGGAAACCAGACGTGGACTCCTTGCCCAGTGTGCTTAGAGGAATGTGGCTGCACCTCACTGACGAGGCCCATAGGAGGCCGAAACGATCGTCTGGGGTTGTCATGTTCCTTATTCAGAGGAGAATTGCCTGGTATTTCGGGGCTGGACCGACCTTACTTGGCGGGATCAGACTGATATACTTCAGGAAAGTTTTCTTCTGTGAAAAGCACACTGGTCTAAAAGAGGCTGCTTCCGGGTGGTAAATCGCCATAGAACAAGCCACTGAGCTGTTGTTCGTTCCTGGTAGAGCGCTTCTCTCTTTGTATGCAAATTATTATGACCCTGGGGAAGTCTCCCTATGGGTGATGGGGGAAACCAGACGTGGACTCCTTGCCCAGTGTGCTTAGAGGAATGTGGCTGCACCTCACTGACGAGGCCCATAGGAGGCCGAAACGATCGTCTGGGGTTGTCATGTTCCTTATTCAGAGGAGAATTGCCTGGTATTTCGGGGCTGGACCGACCTTACTTGGCGGGATCAGACTGATATACTTCAGGAAAGTTTTCTTCTGTGAAAAGCACACTGGTCTAAAAGAGGCTGCTTCCGGGTGGTAAATCGCCATAGAACAAGCCACTGAGCTGTTGTTCGTTCCTGGTAGAGCGCTTCTCTCTTTGTATGCAAATTATTATGACCCTGGGGAAGTCTCCCTATGGGTGATGGGGGAAACCAGACGTGGACTCCTTGCCCAGTGTGCTTAGAGGAATGTGGCTGCACCTCACTGACGAGGCCCATAGGAGGCCGAAACGATCGTCTGGGGTTGTCATGTTCCTTATTCAGAGGAGAATTGCCTGGTATTTCGGGGCTGGACCGACCTTACTTGGCGGGATCAGACTGATATACTTCAGGAAAGTTTTCTTCTGTGAAAAGCACACTGGTCTAAAAGAGGCTGCTTCCGGGTGGTAAATCGCCATAGAACAAGCCACTGAGCTGTTGTTCGTTCCTGGTAGAGCGCTTCTCTCTTTGTATGCAAATTATTATGACCCTGGGGAAGTCTCCCTATGGGTGATGGGGGAAACCAGACGTGGACTCCTTGCCCAGTGTGCTTAGAGGAATGTGGCTGCACCTCACTGACGAGGCCCATAGGAGGCCGAAACGATCGTCTGGGGTTGTCATGTTCCTTATTCAGAGGAGAATTGCCTGGTATTTCGGGGCTGGACCGACCTTACTTGGCGGGATCAGACTGATATACTTCAGGAAAGTTTTCTTCTGTGAAAAGCACACTGGTCTAAAAGAGGCTGCTTCCGGGTGGTAAATCGCCATAGAACAAGCCACTGAGCTGTTGTTCGTTCCTGGTAGAGCGCTTCTCTCTTTGTATGCAAATTATTATGACCCTGGGGAAGTCTCCCTATGGGTGATGGGGGAAACCAGACGTGGACTCCTTGCCCAGTGTGCTTAGAGGAATGTGGCTGCACCTCACTGACGAGGCCCATAGGAGGCCGAAACGATCGTCTGGGGTTGTCATGTTCCTTATTCAGAGGAGAATTGCCTGGTATTTCGGGGCTGGACCGACCTTACTTGGCGGGATCAGACTGATATACTTCAGGAAAGTTTTCTTCTGTGAAAAGCACACTGGTCTAAAAGAGGCTGCTTCCGGGTGGTAAATCGCCATAGAACAAGCCACTGAGCTGTTGTTCGTTCCTGGTAGAGCGCTTCTCTCTTTGTATGCAAATTATTATGACCCTGGGGAAGTCTCCCTATGGGTGATGGGGGAAACCAGACGTGGACTCCTTGCCCAGTGTGCTTAGAGGAATGTGGCTGCACCTCACTGACGAGGCCCATAGGAGGCCGAAACGATCGTCTGGGGTTGTCATGTTCCTTATTCAGAGGAGAATTGCCTGGTATTTCGGGGCTGGACCGACCTTACTTGGCGGGATCAGACTGATATACTTCAGGAAAGTTTTCTTCTGTGAAAAGCACACTGGTCTAAAAGAGGCTGCTTCCGGGTGGTAAATCGCCATAGAACAAGCCACTGAGCTGTTGTTCGTTCCTGGTAGAGCGCTTCTCTCTTTGTATGCAAATTATTATGACCCTGGGGAAGTCTCCCTATGGGTGATGGGGGAAACCAGACGTGGACTCCTTGCCCAGTGTGCTTAGAGGAATGTGGCTGCACCTCACTGACGAGGCCCATAGGAGGCCGAAACGATCGTCTGGGGTTGTCATGTTCCTTATTCAGAGGAGAATTGCCTGGTATTTCGGGGCTGGACCGACCTTACTTGGCGGGATCAGACTGATATACTTCAGGAAAGTTTTCTTCTGTGAAAAGCACACTGGTCTAAAAGAGGCTGCTTCCGGGTGGTAAATCGCCATAGAACAAGCCACTGAGCTGTTGTTCGTTCCTGGTAGAGCGCTTCTCTCTTTGTATGCAAATTATTATGACCCTGGGGAAGTCTCCCTATGGGTGATGGGGGAAACCAGACGTGGACTCCTTGCCCAGTGTGCTTAGAGGAATGTGGCTGCACCTCACTGACGAGGCCCATAGGAGGCCGAAACGATCGTCTGGGGTTGTCATGTTCCTTATTCAGAGGAGAATTGCCTGGTATTTCGGGGCTGGACCGACCTTACTTGGCGGGATCAGACTGATATACTTCAGGAAAGTTTTCTTCTGTGAAAAGCACACTGGTCTAAAAGAGGCTGCTTCCGGGTGGTAAATCGCCATAGAACAAGCCACTGAGCTGTTGTTCGTTCCTGGTAGAGCGCTTCTCTCTTTGTATGCAAATTATTATGACCCTGGGGAAGTCTCCCTATGGGTGATGGGGGAAACCAGACGTGGACTCCTTGCCCAGTGTGCTTAGAGGAATGTGGCTGCACCTCACTGACGAGGCCCATAGGAGGCCGAAACGATCGTCTGGGGTTGTCATGTTCCTTATTCAGAGGAGAATTGCCTGGTATTTCGGGGCTGGACCGACCTTACTTGGCGGGATCAGACTGATATACTTCAGGAAAGTTTTCTTCTGTGAAAAGCACACTGGTCTAAAAGAGACTGCTTCCGGGTGGTAAATCGCCATAGAACAAGCCACTGAGCTGTTGTTCGTTCCTGGTAGAGCGCTTCTCTCTTTGTATGCAAATTATTATGACCCTGGGGAAGTCTCCCTATGGGTGATGGGGGAAACCAGACGTGGACTCCTTGCCCAGTGTGCTTAGAGGAATGTGGCTGCACCTCACTGACGAGGCCCATAGGAGGCCGAAACGATCGTCTGGGGTTGTCATGTTCCTTATTCAGAGGAGAATTGCCTGGTATTTCGGGGCTGGACCGACCTTACTTGGCGGGATCAGACTGATATACTTCAGGAAAGTTTTCTTCTGTGAACAGCACACTGGTCTAAAAGAGGCTGCTTCCGGGTGGTAAATCGCCATAGAACAAGCCACTGAGCTGTTGTTCGTTCCTGGTAGAGCACTTCTCTCTTTGTATGCAAATTATTATGACCCTGGGGAAGTCTCCCTATGGGTGATGGGGGAAACCAGACGTGGACTCCTTGCCCAGTGTGCTTAGAGGAATGTGGCTGCACCTCACTGACGAGGCCCATAGGAGGCCGAAACGATCGTCTGGGGTTGTCATGTTCCTTATTCAGAGGAGAATTGCCTGGTATTTCGGGGCTGGACCGACCTTACTTGGCGGGATCAGACTGATATACTTCAGGAAAGTTTTCTTCTGTGAAAAGCACACTGGTCTAAAAGAGGCTGCTTCCGGGTGGTAAATCGCCATAGAACAAGCCACTGAGCTGTTGTTCGTTCCTGGTAGAGCGCTTCTCTCTTTGTATGCAAATTATTATGACCCTGGGGAAGTCTCCCTATGGGTGATGGGGGAAACCAGACGTGGACTCCTTGCCCAGTGTGCTTAGAGGAATGTGGCTGCACCTCACTGACGAGGCCCATAGGAGGCCGAAACGATTGTCTGGGGTTGTCATGTTCCTTATTCAGAGGAGAATTGCCTGGTATTTCGGGGCTGGACCGACCTTACTTGGCGGGATCAGACTGATATACTTCAGGAAAGTTTTCTTCTGTGAAAAGCACACCGGGTGGTAAATCGCCATAGAACAAGCCACTGAGCTGTTGTTCGTTCCTGGTAGAGCGCTTCTCTCTTTGTATACTCTGAGATGAAGGTGAGGGATGTGCTGTCCGAGGGAGAAATTTCTGATACAGGAAAGATTTCTCAGCGGGCAGAATCAGATTCCTTAGCGTTTAAATTTAAGCTGGAACACCTCCGCCTACTGCTTAAGGAGGTATTAGCTACGCTGGATGATTGCGACCCCATGGTGGTCCCAGAGAAATTGTGTAAAATGGACAAATTCCTAGAAGTCCCGGTATACACTGATGCGTTTCCGATCCCGAAGAGGGTGGCGGATATTGTGGATAGGGAGTGGGAGAGACCAGGTGTACCCTTTGTCCCCCCCCTATCTTTAAGAAAATGTTCTCTATAACTGATCCCAGGCGGGACGCATGGCAGACGATCCCTAAGGTAGAGGGGGCAATTTCAACACTTGCCAAGCACACAACTATACCAATTGAAGACAGTTGTGCTTTCTAAGATCCTATGGATAAAAAATTGGAAGGTTTACTAAAGAAAATATTTGTTCAACAAGGTTTCCTTCTCCAACCTATTGCCTGCATTATTCCTGTGACTACTGCAGCGGCTTTCTGGTTTGAGGCGCTGGAGGAGTCGCTCCAGACAGAGACCTCATATGACGAAATTATGGATAGAATTAAAGCTCTAAAGCTGGCTAATTCTTTTATAACAGATGCCGCTTTGCAATTAGCTAAGTTAGCGGCGGAAAATTCTGGTTTTGCCATCATGGCGCGCAGAGCGCTCTAGCTGAAATCATGGTCGGCTGATGTGTCGTCTAAAACTAAGTTACTGAATATCCCTTTCAAGGGAAAGACCCTTTTCGGGCCAGAGTTGAAAGAGATTATTTTGGATATCGGTTATCACTGGGGGAAAGGGCCATGCCCTCCCGCAAGATAGGCCTTTTAAGGCTAAAAACAAGGCTAATTTTCGTTCCTTCAGGAGCGGTCCTGCTTCAACCTCTGCAACCGCAAAGCAGGAGGGTAACACTTCACAGCCCAAGGCAACCAGGAAGCCTTTGCAGGCCTGGAACAAGGGTAAACAGGCCAAGAAGCCTGCAGCTGCTACTAAGACAGCATGAAGGGGTAGCCCCCGATCCGGGACCGGATCTGGTAGGGGGCAGACTCTCTCTCTTTGCTCAGGCTTGGGCAAGAGATGTTCCCGATCCCTGGGCATTAGAGATAGTTGCTCAGGGATATCTTCTAGAATTCAAGGACCTTCCTCCAAGGGGAAGGTTCCACATTTCTCGTCTGTCTACAGACCAGACAAAGAAAGAGGCGTTCTTACGCTGTGTAGAAGATCTAATCAAGATGGGAGTGATATGTCCAGTTCCAATTGCAGAACAAGGACTGGGTTTTTACTCAAACCTGTTTGTGGTTCCCAAAAAGGAAGGAACTTTCAGACCAATCCTGGATCTAAAAATTCTAAACAAATTCCTCAGAATTCCATCCGTCAAGATGGAGACCATTCGGACAATCTTACCGATGATCCAGGAAGGTCAATATATGACTACCGTGGATCTAAAGGATGCGTACCTTCATATTCCCACAAAGATCACCATCAGTTCCTATGGTTCGCTTTTCTGGACAAGCATTACCAGTTCATGGCCCTTCCCTTCGGGTTGGCCACCGCTCCAAGAATTTTCACAAAAGTGCTAGGGTCCCTTCTAGCGGTACTAAGACCGCAGGGCATTGCAGTAGCACCCTATCTGGACGACATCTTGATTCAGGTGTCGTCTTTTCCCAGAGCCAAGGCTCATACGGATATTGTTCTGGCCTTTCTAAGGTCTCACGGGTGGAAGGTGAACACCGAAAAAAGTTCTCTGTCCCCACTCACAAGGGTTCCCTTCCTGGGAACATTAATAGACTCGGTAGAAATTAGAATATTTCTGATGGAGGTCAGAAAGTTAAAGCTTCTAAGCACTTGCCGAGCTCTTCATTCCATTCCTCGGCCATCTGTAGCTCAGTGCATGGAGGTAATCGGATTAATGGTAGCAGCAATGGACATAGTCCCATTTGCTCGAATTCATCTCAGACCACTGCAATTGTGCATGCTCAAACAGTGGAATGGGGATTATGCAGATTTGTCTCCTCAAATCCAACTGGACCAGGAAACCAGAGATTCTCTTCTCTGATGGTTGTCTCAGGATCACCTGTCTCAGGGAATGTGCTTCCGCAGACCAGAGTGGATCATCTTAACGACCGACGCCAGTCTGTTAGGCTGGGCCGCGGTCTGGGGCTCCCTGAAAGCTCAGGGCCTATGGTCTCGTAAAGAGTCTCTTCTCCCGATAAACATTTTGGAGCTGAGAGCGATATTCAATACGCTCCAGGCTTGGCCTCAGCTAGCGGCGGCCAAGTTCATCAGATTTCAGTCGGACAACATCACGACTGTAGCATACATCAATCATCAGGGAGGAACAAAGAGTTCCTTAGCGATGATGGAAGTAACCAAGATAATCAGGTGGGCGGAGGATCACTCTTGCCACCTATCTGCAATTCACATCCCAGGAGTAGACAACTGGGAAGCGGATTTCCTAAGTCGTCAGACTTTTCACCCGGGGGAGTGGGAACTCCACCCGGAGATATATGCTCAGCTGACTCAGCTTTGGGGCATTCCAGAGTTGGATCTGATGGCGTCCCGTCAGAACACCAAACTTCCTCTTTACGGATCCAGGTTCCCCAAGGCGGCTTTGATAGATGCTCTAGTAGCGCCTTGGTCCTTCAATCTGGCCTATGTTTTTCCACCGTTTCCCCTTCTCCCTCGGCTGATAGCCAGAATCAAACAGGAGAAGGCCTTGGTAATTCTGATAGCGCCTGCGTGGCCACGCAGGACTTGGTATGCAGACCTAGTGGACATGTCATCTGTCCCACTATGGAAACTGTCAATGAGGCAGGACCTTCTAATACAGGGTCCATTCTTGCATCCAAATCTAGTTTCTCTGCAGCTGACTGCTTGGAGATTGAACGCTTAATTCTATCCAAGCGTGGGTTCTCTGAATCAGTCATAGATACTCTGATCCAAGCTAGAAAACCTGTCACCAGGAAAATTTACCATTAGATATGGCGGAAATATCTTTGTTGGTGTAAATCCAAGGGTTACTCGTGGAGTAAGATTAGGATTCCAAGGATATTGTCTTTTCTCCAAGAAGGATTGGAGAAAGGGTTATCAGCTAGTACCTTAAAGGGACAGATATCTGCTCTGTCTATCTTGTTACACAAGCGTCTGGCAGAAGTACCAGACATTCAAGCGTTTGCACAGGCTTTAGTCAGAATCAAGCCTGTCTATAAACCTGTGGCTCCTCCATGGAGTCTAAATTTAGTTCTTTCAGTTCTTCAAGGGGTTCCGTTTGAACCTTTACATTCCATAGATATTAAGTTATTATCTTGGAAAGTTTTGTTTTGGTAGCTATATCTTCTGCTCAAAGAGTTTCAGAATTATCTGCTTTGCAGTGTAATTCACCCTATCTGGTGTTCCATGCAGATAAGGTAGTTTTGCGTACCAAACCTGGTTTTCTTCCTAAAGTGGTTTCTAATAAGAATATTAACCAGGAAATCATTGTTCCTTCTCTGTGTCCTAATCCATCTTCAAGGAAGGAACGACTATTACACAATCTTGATGTGGTTCGTGCTTTAAAATTCTATTTACAAGCAACTAAAGATTTCAGACAAACATCATCCTTGTTTGTTGTCTATTCTGGTAAGAGGAGAGGTCAGAAAGCAACTACTACCTCTCTTTCCTTCTGGCTGAAAAGCATCATCCGATTGGCTTATGAGACTGCTGGACAGCAGCCTCCTGAACGAATTACAGCTCATTCCACCAGAGCTGTGGCTTCCACATGGGCTTTCAAGAATGAGGCTTCTGTTGAACAGATTTGTAAGGCAGCGACTTGGTCTTCACTGCATACTTTTGCCAAATTTTACAAATTCGATACTTTTGCTTCTTCGGAGGCTATTTTTGGGAGAAAGGTTTTGCCTTCCGTTTAGGTTACCTGTTTTGTTCCCTCCCTTCATCCGTGTCCTAAAGCTTTGGTATTGGTATCCCACAAGTAAGGATGAATCCGTGGACTGGATACACCTTGTAAGAGAAAACAGAATTTATGCTTACCTGATAAATTACTTTCTCTTACGGTGTATCCAGTCCACGGCCCGCCCTGGCAATTAAGCCAGGTTAAAATTTATTGTTTAAACTACAGTCACCACTGCACCCTATGGTTTCTCCTTTTTCTCCTAACCGTCGGTCGAATGACTGGGGGGGGCGGAGCCTGAGGGGGAGCTATATGGACAGCTTTGCTGTGTGCTCTCTTTGCCACTTCCTGTAGGGAATGAGAATATCCCACAAGTAAGGATGAATCCGTGGACTGGATACACCGTAAGAGAAAGTAATTTATCAGGTAAGCATAAATTCTGTTTCTTCTACGATACGACGAGTCCACGGATTTCATACTTACTTGTGGGATATTATCCTCCTGCTAACAGGAAGTGGCAAAGAGCACCACAGCAGAGCTGTATATATAGCTCCTCCCTTCCCCTCCACCCATTCGACCGAAGGTTATAGGAAGAGAAAGGAAGAACTAAAAGGTGCAGAGGTGACTGAAGTTGTAAATAATAAAAAATAATCTGTTTTAAATTGACAGGGAGGGCCGTGGACTCGTCATATCGTAGAAGAAATCAATTTATCAGGTAAGCATGAATTTCCTTTTCTTCTACAAGATACGATGAGTCCACGGATTTCATCCTTACTTGTGGGATACAATACCAAAGCAACAGGACACAGATGAAAGGGAGGGACAAGACAGAGACCTAAATGGAAGGCACCACTGCTTGAAGAACTTTTCTCCCAAAAACAGCCTCAGAAGAAGCAAAAGTATCAAATTTGTAGAATTTGGAAAAAGTATGAAGGGACGACCAAGTCGCAACCTTACAAATCTGTTCAACAGATGCATCGTTTTTAAAGGCCCATGTGGAAGCCACAGCCCTAGTAGAATGAGCCGTAATTCTTTCAGGAGGCTGCTGTCCAGCAGTCTCATATGCCAGGCGGATGATACTTCTTAGCCAAAAAGAAAGAGAGGTAGCCGTAGCTTTCTGACCCCTACGCTTTCCAGAATAAACAATGAATAATGAAGATGATTGACTGAAATCCTTAGTTGCCTGTAAGTAAAAATTTAAGGCACGGACCACGTCCAGGTTATGTAACAGACGCTCCTTCTTAGAAGAAGGATTAGGACACAAGGAAGGAACAACAATTTTCTGATTAATATTCTTATTGGAAAATACCTTGGGAAGAAACCCAGGTTTAGTATGTAAAACCACCTTATCAGAATGAAAAATGAGATAAGGCGAATCACACTGTAGCGCAGAAAGCTCAGAAACTCTTCGAGCAGAAGAAATAGCAACCAAAAACAGAACTTTCCAAGATAATAATTTAATATCTATGGAATGCAAAGGTTCAAATGGAACCCCTTGAAGAACTCGAAGAACTAAATTCAAACTCCAGGGAGGAGTAATTGGTCTAAATACAGGCTTAATTCTGGTTAGAGCCTGACAAAAAGACTGAACATCTGGCACATCTGCCAAACGTTTGTGAAACAAAATCGACAACGCAGAAATTTGTCCCTTTAAGGAACTAGCTAATTAAGACTTTCTCCAATCCTTCTTGGAGAAAGGACAGAATCCTAGGAATCCTAACTTTACTCCATGAGTAGCCCTTGGATTCATACCAATAAAGATATTTACGCCATATCTTATGATAGATTTTTCTAGTAACAGGCTTTCTAGCCTGTATCAAAGTACTGATAACCGAATCAGAAAATCCTCGCTTCGATAAAATCAAGGGTTCAATCTCCATGCATTCAGCTGCAGAGAAATTAGATTTATATGTTGGAAAGGACCTTGAATGAGAAGGTCCTGTCTCAAAGGAAGTTTCCACGGTGGTAGAAAGGACATGTCCACTAGATCCGCATACCAAGTCCTGCATGGCCACGCAGGCGCTATCAGGATCACTGAAGCTCTCTCCTGCTTGATTCGAGCAATCACACGTGGAAGGAGAGGAAACGGTGGAAACACATAAGCTAGGCTGAACGACCAAGGCACTGCCAAGGCATCTATCAGTTTGGCCTGGGGATCCCTCGACCTGGATCCGCATCTTGGAAGCTTAGCATTCTGTTGTGATGCCATCAGATCCAATTCCGGTTTGCCGCATCGGTGAATCAATGATGCAATTACCTCCGAGTGGAGTTACCACTCCCCCGCATGAAAAGTCTGTCGGCTTAGAAAATCCGCTTCCCAGTTCTCCACTCTTGGGATGTAGATTGCTGACAGATGACAAGAATGGGCCTCCACCCAACGGATTATCTTGGATACCTCTCTCATCGCTAAGGAACTCCTTGTTCCCCCCGATGATTGATATAGGCCACAGTCGTGATGTTGTCCGACTGGAATCTGATGAATTTGGCCGAAGCCAACTGAGGCCAAGCCTGAAGCGCATTGAATATTGCTCTCAGTTCCAGAATATTGATTGGAAGTAGAGACTCCACCTGAGTCCAAACACCCTGAGCCTTCAGGGAATTCCAGACTTCACCCCAGCCCAGGAGGCTGGCGTCCGTTGTCACTATCACCCACTAGGGTCTGCAGAAACAAGTCCCCTGGGACAGATGATCCAGCGACAGCCACCAAAGAAGAGAGTCTCTGGTTTTTTGATCTAGATTTATCTGAGGAGATAAATTCTTATAATCCCCATTCCACTGTCCGAGCATGCACAGCTGCAGCGGTCTGAGATGAAAGCGAGCAAACGGAATGATGTCCATTGCCGCTACCATTAATCCAATTACCTCCATACACTGAGCCACTGATGGCCGAGGAATGGACTGAAGTGATCGGCAAATATTTAGAATCTTTGATTTTCTGACCTCTGTCAGAAACATTTTCATGGCTACCGAGTCAATCAGAGTTCCCAAGAAAGGAACACTTGTCTGTGGAACAAGTGAACTTTTCTCTATGTTCACCTTCCAACCATGAGTTCTCAGAAAAGACAACACTGTGTCCGTGTGAGTTTTTGTCAGATGATATGTTGACACCTGGATCAGAATGTCATCCAGATAAGGCGCCACTGCTATGCCTCGCGGTCTGAGAACCACCAAAAGAGACCCTAGAACCTTTGTGAAGATTCTGGGTGCTGGGGCCAACACGAAGGGAAGAGCCACGAACTGATAATGTTTGTCCAAGAAGGCAAACCTTAGAAACAGATGATGATCCTTGTGGATAGGAATGTGAAGGTAAGCATCCTTCAAGTCCATGGTAGTCATATATTGACCCTCCTGAGTCATTGGTAAAATTGTTCGTATAGTCTCCATCTTGAATGATGGAACTCTGAGAAACTTGTTTAGACACTTGAGGTCTAAGATGGGTCTGAAAGTTCCCTCTTTTTTGGGAACCACACATAGATTTGAGTAGAACCCCTGTCCCTGTTCCAATTTTGGAACTGGACAAATTACTCCCATGGTAAAAAGGTCTTTTACACAGCGTAAGAACGCCTCTCTTTTAATCTGGTTTGCAGATAATCTTGAAAGATGAAATGTCCCTCTTGGGAGAAAGTCCTTGAACTCCAACTGATAACCGTGGGTCACTATTTCTAGTGCCTATGGGGTCCTGAACATCTCTTGCCCAAGCCTGGGCAAAGAAAGAGAGTCTGCCCCCTACTAGATCAAGTTCCGGATCGGGGACCGCCCCTTCATGCTGTTTTAGTAGCAGCAACGGGCTTTTTGGATTGTTTAACTTTATTCCAGATCTGGTTGGGTCTCCAGACTGACTTAGATTGGGTAAAAATTATTTTCCTGCTTTGTGGAAGAAGAGGAAGCGGAGGGTCCTCCTTTAAAGTTCTGAAAAGGAACGAAAATTGCATGGCCTTTACCTCCTGTAATGTCAGAAATGATTTCCTTCAATTCAGGCCCAAAAAGGGTCTTACCTTTAAAAGGAATAGCTAAAAGCTTAGTCTTTGATGAGACATCAGCAGACCAAGATTTGAGCCACAACGCTCTACGTGCTAGGATAGCAAATCCTGCATTCTTCGCCGTTAATTTAGCAATTTGAAAAGCGGCATCAGTAATAAAAGAATTAGCTAGCTTGAGAGCCTTAATTCTATCCAAAATGTCATCTAATGGGGTCTCAACTTTAAGAGACTCTTCTAGAGCCTCAAACCAAAAAGCTGCTGCAGTAGTTACTGGAACAATGCAAGCCGTAGGTTGTAAAAGAAAACCCTGATTAATAAATAATTTCTTTAGTAGACCCTCTAATTTTTTATCCATAGGGTCTTTGAAAGCACAACTGTCCTCAATGGGTATAGTTGTACGCTTAGCTAGGGTAGATATGGCTCCCTCTACCTTAGGGACCATCTGCCACGAGTCTCGAATGGTGTCTCATATGGGAAACATTTTCTTAAAATTAGGAGGGGAGAAATCGGTATATCTATCCCATTCCTTTTTTATAATTTTCGAAATTCTCTTAGGAACCAGAAAAACATCAGTGTAAGTAGGTACTTCTAGATATTTGTCCATTTTACACAATTTCTTTGGTGGTATTACAATAGGATCACAATTATCCAGAGTCCCTAAAACCTCCCGAAGTAACAGGCGGAGGTGTTCAAGCTTAAATTTAAAGGACATACCGTCCAGATCTGTCTGAGGTAAAACATTCCCTGAGTCTGAAATTTCACCCTCAGACAGCAATTCCCTGACCCCCAACTCAGAGCACTGTGAGGGTACATCGGAAATAGCTAATGAAGCATCAGAGGATTCAGTATTTACATTAATACCTGACCTACTGCATTTACTCTGCAACACTGGTAGTTTAGATAATACCTCTGTAAGGGTAGTTGACATAACTGCAGCCATCTCCTGCAGAGTAAAATAATTAGACGCACTAGAAGTACTTGGCGTCGCTTGTGTGGGCGTTAAAGGTTGTGACACTTGGGGAGAATTGGATGGCATATCCTGATTCTCTTCAGACTGAGAATCATCCTTAGGCACACTTTCTTGACCTAAAATATGGTCTTTACAATGTAAGGCTCTTTCAGTACAAGAGTTACACAATGTTAGTGGGGGTTTGACAATAGCTTCTAAACACATGTGTACTGCGGCTTTAAGTAAATAAAAAGTGAACAATTTTTCAAAAACTGCTTAAATAACGTTAAATTGTCTCCAAAATTAACTTAAACTTGTTGGTTTATCAAAAAATTACTGTACCCCAGTAGTAAGGGGAGAAATAAGGCACTAAAGTACTTAGATCAACAAATTGTCAGTTTATAATCAAAAATACCCTCTGCTGTGGCGCCTACCTGCCCCCAGGGTACTTCGAAACAACTGTCCAACACTCCGGACCAGAGATACACTGTCCAGGAGCCACCGGAGCTACTGCTTGCTGCTGCCTAGTCAGAAGGAAGTGCACATCTGAGCGCACGAAAATAAGCCCCGCCCCTTAAGGTCGATGCCGGAGTAGGCCCAAACACAACCACATGGGGAAGCGGTTTTATACACAAGTTATCAAAAACCAATGTACACCCTCAAACACATCCCAGAATCATACTGGTTATTGCCAAAAATAAAAAACGTTATGAATCGTTTTTCTTGCCTCTCCCATAGTGTCACATAAAGCCCTTATAATGTCAACTATTTAAAAATAAAATCCAGGGACTCCAGTAACACCCTTCTGATAATAGGTTTACTGCTTACCCCATTCCCATACAGGGAAATACATGCCAGCCAGTTCTGATATATCAAGTCTCCTCAGAAAATAAAAGGCTGCACATACCTTAATGCTGCTTGTAGCATGAAACCGGTCTCTACACTGAAGATGTCTTATCTGTTACCTTCAGAAGTCTATGGGAAGCAGCGTGGATCTTAGTTACAGCTGCTAAGATCATCAACCTCAGGGCAGAAATCTTCTTCCATAACCCCCTGAGTAAAATAGTACTCACCGGTACCATTTAAAATAAAAAACTTCTTGATTGAAGAAAATAAAACCTCGCTTTACCTCTTCCTAGTATAACACAGGCAAAGAGAATGACTGGAGGTGGAGGGGAAGGGAGGAGCTATATATACAGCTCTGCTGTGGTGCTCTTTGCCACTTCCTGTTAGCAGGAGGATAATATCCCACAAGTAAGGATGAAATCCGTGGAGTCGTCGTTATCTTGTAGAAGAAAATAAAAATACATCAGAAAATGTTTTAACGTTACTGTCCCTTTAAGAGACGAACGTTAAACATATAACACAGAAAAATATGCAATAAAAGTACAAAATAGAACCCTGCAGCACCTATGCACCTCAACAAGCCTTGCTGAGGTGCTTACCTGACCTCCCACGGACCGGAGTAAAGAGTAACGTAGCAGAGATAATCCGGACTCTACCACAGTAAACACCCGCTCTCCAGACTGAGTAAACCTACATAGTCTTTTTACCAAAGGGCAGCTCACAACCTGGGAGGCACAGAAGGGATTATACCCCCCCCCCCCCCGTTCCCAACAGCTTAAAAGCCACCACTGCTCTACTGAAGAGACTGAAGTGGACCACAGCTAAACCCCAGAAAAAAAACAGAACAAACCTGAACGGTTCAAAACAATAAACTCTTGATAGAAGAATCAGACACCTAACTTTACCCCTTCCTTGTAACTGATACAAGCAAAGAGAATAACTGGTGGTTGTGGGTAGAGGATTGGTATTTAACAGCTTTGCTGTGGTGCTATTTGCCTCCTCCTGCTGGCCAGGAGTGATATTCCCAATAGTAATTATGATGATCCGTGGACTCACAGTGTCATTAGAAAGAAATATTTTAATTACACACTAAAAATTCACCTCCTCCATGCACATAGATGCAAAGAGAATGACTGGGGGTTATGGGTAGGGAATTGATACTTAACAGTTTTTACAGTGGTGCTTTTGCCTCCTCCTGCTGGTGATAAGTGATATTGCCTACGGTAATTAAGGTGAACCTGTGGACTCACCACATCTTTAGAAGAAATATATCTACATGCTATTCTCTGACTAATCTTTTCTTTGACTGCATTATTCTACTTAGCATTTATTTTGTGTCCCTGAAAACAAGAGCTAATTGGCATTAACTAGCTGCAGGTGAGAAAACTTTAGCTTGTGTGGAAAACCTGTTTTCCTCACCTGCAACTCTCTGCCCCATCCAAACTGTAGAATGGATTGTCGGCCCATAATGCACAATTAATAGTATGTTTCAAATACACCTAGAACATTGACGAATTTGTGGTGAAACATATACTCAATTATACATCACCCTTTGAGTTGCATCACTGTATATATAAATATATATATATATATATACACACACACACATTTAAGTTTTAGGCACTCAAAATAAATAGAAATGTGTGTGTATGTGTATAACTCTGTGTGTATGTGTCTGTGTGTACACATGCTAATTCAACACACCTAAGTGTAAGCAAGTGTTTTATAAGTACTGATGAAAATTTACTTTGCAAATGCCATGAAAAGAAAAAAAAGTCATATCACACCCTCACCAAAACATATTCTTGACAAAAAAAGGTCTAAAACCTGGGCAGAAGACTTTTGAGTGCCTAGGGCAGAGCAAAACCTAAATACACCACTGTGTAAGCTACTTGGGCAAAATCTTCCATTATATACCTCTAACGTAAGAAACTGTAAGCTTACAGATATAACCACTAGTAATCTTGCATACAGAGTGCAGGAAGGTATGATACAAAAATATTAGACAGGTACCTTAATTACAAATGTGTGATGAGGCTGAGCTGCTCCAGTTTGTTCTGTGAGGAAGGACTTGGTGGTGGATTGTGTGAAATCATGTGGGTACAGAGGACCGTTCCCTCTGAGCGAGTGCGCCCATGCACCTTTTTCAGACAGAGCGCACCTGTCTTGTAAAACTATGCATTTTTTTTTTTTGGGGGGGGGGGGGGCGGCAGTAGTAGCCCATGGATAACTTGCATGTAGAATGTGAGTTAGCACAGGGAGTAAATAAGCTTGTGTGCTAGTCGTTTAGGGGGGAAATAGGACACTGCCAGGACCATGCTGATTAGGTAGTCACAGAGGGGGCGTTCTGCAAATCTTAATGAAAAAGGACTTATCACTGGAGATCGAGTGCTAGACTGGGGATCTCCTGAGCACCTTCCTGATACTGGAGCATAAGGCAACAGGTAGGATCAAAATGTTATTATGAAGTTAGAAGGTGTTTGCATTTAATTGTTTATAATTTTTGTAACTCTGTGCCCTGGCTGTACTGTGTAGATTTTTATTAACACAGTTCAGCCACCACAGTCATAAAACATAATTTATGTAAGAACTTACCTGATAAATTAATTTCTTTCATATTGGCAAGAGTCCATGAGCTAGTTATGTATGGGATATACAATTCTACCAGGAGGGGCAAAGTTTCCAAAACCTGAAAATGCCTATAAATACTCCCCTCACCACACCCACAATTCAGTTTAACGAATAGCCAAGAAGTGGGGTGAAAAAGAAAGGAGTAAAAAGCATCAACAAAGGAATTTGGAAATAATTGTGCTTTATACAAAAAATCATAACCACCATAAAAAGGGTGGGCCTCATGGACTCTTGCCAATATGAAAGAAATTAATTTATCAGGTAAGTTCTTACATAAATTATGTTTTCTTTCATGTAATTGGCAAGAGAACATGAACTAGTGACGTATGGGATAGCAATACCCAAGATGTGGAACTCCACGCAAGAGTCACTAGAGAGGGAGGAACAAAATAAAAACAGCCATTTCGCTGAAAAAAATTACTACACAACCCAAATATAAGTTTATTCTCAAAAAATAAAAATAAAAACTTAAGCAGAAGAATCAAACTGAAACTGATGCCTGAAGAACTTTCCTACCAAAAACTGCTTCCGAAGAAGCAAATACATCAAAATGGTAGAATTTAGTAAAAGTTTGCAAAGCAGACCAAGTTGCTGCTTTGCAAATCTGATCAACTGAAGCTTCATTCTTAAAAGCCCAAGAAGTGGAAACTGATCTAGTAGAATGAGCTGTAATTCTCTGAGGCGGGGCTTTACCCGACTCCAAATAAGCTTGATGAATCAAAAGCTTTAACCATGATGCCAAAGAAACGGCAGAAGTCTTCTGACCTTTCCTGGAACCAGAAAAGATAACAAATAGACTAGAAGTCTTCCTGAAATCTTTAGTAGCTTCAACATAATATTTCAGAGCTTTCACCACATCCAAAGAATGTAAAGATTCTTAGGATTAGGACACAAAGAAGGGACAACAATTTCTCTATTAATGTTGTTAGAATTTACAACCTTTGGTAAGAATTTAAATGAAGTCTGCAAAACTGCCTTATCTTGATGAAAAATCAGAAAAGGAGATTCACAAGACAGAGCAGATAATTCATAAACTCTTCTAGCAGAAGAGATGGCCAAAAGGAACAACACTTTCCAAGAAAGTAGTTTAATGTCCAAAGAATGCATAGGCTCAAATGGAGGAATCTGTAAAGCCTTCAAAACCAAATTATGACTCCAAGGAGGAGAGATTGATTTAATGACAGGCTTGAAACGAACCAAAGCCTGTACAAAACAGTGAATATCAGGAAGTTTAGCAATTTTTCTGTGGAATAAAACAGACAGAGCAGAGATTTGTCCTTTCAAGGAACTTGCAGACAAACCTTTATCCAAACCATCCTGAAGAAACTGTAAAATTCTAGGAATTCTAAAAGAATGCCAAGAAAATGTATGAGAAGAACACCATGAAATGTAAGTCTTCCAAACTCGATAATAAATCTTTCTAGAAACAGATTTACGAGCCTGTAACATAGTATTAATCACTGAGTCAGAGAAACCTCTATGACTAAGCACTAAGCGTTCAATTTCCATACCTTCAAATTGAATGATTTGAGATCCTGATGGAAAAACAGACCTTGCGATAGAAGGTCTGGCCTTAATGGAAGTGGCCAAGGTTGGCAACTGGACATCCGAACAAGATCCGCATACCAAAACCTGTGAGGCCATGCTGGTGCCACCAGCAGCACAAACGATTGCTCCATGATGATTTTGGAGATCACTCTTAGAAGAAGAACTAGAGGCGGGAAAATATAAGCAGGTTGATAACACCAAGGAAGTGTCAAAGCATCCACTGCTTCCGCCTGAGGATCCCTGGACTTGGACAGGTACCTGGGAAGTTTTTTGTTTAGATGAGATGCCATCAGATCTATTTCTGGAAGCCCCCACATCTGAACACTTTGAGAAAACACATCTGGGTGGAGAGACCAGTCTCCCGGATGTAAAGTCTGACGACTGAGATAATCCGCTTCCCAATTGTCTATACCTGGGATATGAACTGCAGAAATTAGACAGGAGCTGGATTCTGCCCAAACAAGTATCCGGGATACTTCTTTCATAGCTTGAGGACTGTGAGTCCCACCCTGATGATTGACATATGCCACAGTTGTGATATTGTCTGTCTGAAAACAAATGAACAGTTCTCTCTTCAACAGAGGCCAAAACTGAAGAGCCCTGAGAATTGCACTGAGTTCCAAAATATTGATTGGCAATCTCGCCTCTTGAGATTTCCAAACCCCTTGTGCTGTCAGAGATCCCCAAACAGCTCCCCAACCTGAAAGACTTGCATCTGTTGTAATCACAGTCCAGGTTGGATGAACAAAACAGGCCCCTATAATTATACGATGGTGATCTAACCACCAAGTCAGAGAAAGTCGAATATTGGGATTTAAGGATATCAATTGTGATATCCTTGTATAATCCCTGCACCATTGGTTCAGCATACAAAGCTGAAGAGGTCTCATATGAATGCAGTCATGAGGCCTAAAACTTCCATGCACATAGCTACTGAAGGAAATGACTGAGACTGAAGGTTCTGACAGGCTGCAACCAATTTCAAGTGTCTCTTGTCTGTTAGAGACAAAGTCATGGACACCGAATCTATCTGGAAAACTAAAAAGGTTACTCTTGTCTGAGGAATCAAAGAACTTTTTGGTAAATTGATCCTCTAACCATGTCTTCGAAGAAACAACACTAGTTGATTTGTGTGAAATTCTGCAGAACGTAAAGACTGAGCAAGTACCAAGATATCGTCCAAATAAGAAAACATCGCAATACCCTGCTCTCTGATTACAGAGAGTAGGGCACCGAGAACCTTTGAAAAGATTCTTGGAGCTGTCGCTAGGCCAAAAAGAAGAGCAACAAATTGGTAATGCTTGTCTAGAAAAGAGAATCTCAGGAACTGATAGTGAACCGGATGAATCGGAATATGAAGATATGCATCCTGTAAGTCTATTGTGGACATATAATGCCCTTGCTGAACAAAAGGCAGAATAGTCCTTATAGTCACCATTTTGAAAGTTGGTACTCTTACATATCGATTCACAATCTTTAGATCCAGAACTGGTCTGAATGAATTTTCTTTCTTTGGAATAATGAATAGATTTGAATAAAACCCCAGACCCTGTTCCTGAAACGGAACTGGCATGATAACCCCTGATAACTCCAGGTCTGAAACACACTTCAGGAAAGCCTGAGCCTTTACTGGGTTCACTGGAATGCGTGAGAGAAAAAAATCTGAATCCTATTCGATACCCCTGAGAGACAATACTCTGAATCCAATGATTTTGGACCAAATTGATCCAAACATATATGAAAAATTTTAATCTGCCCCCTACCAGCTGACCTTCATACGGACTTGGGGGCTGGCTTTGATCTCTTAAATGGCTTGGATTTAAGAGATCTTAAATAATGAAAATATTTGGCGCCAAGTATGACACACAACAAACAGAAAAATATTTTTTAGCGCCAAAAATATCCGGAAACGACACACTCGCGTCATAGATGATGCTACCTTGTGAAGGACTCGGCGTCAGCCAATAGAATCCAAGCTCAATCTGATTGGCTGATTGGATCAGCCAATCGGATTGAACTTCATTTTTCCTACCTTAATTCCGATTGGCTGATAGAATCCTATCAGCCAATCGGAATTGAAGGGACGCCATCTTGGATGACGTCCCTTAAAGGAACCTTCATTCAGTCGTGGGCCTTCGGGGAAGAAGGATGTTCCGCGTTGGCGGGATGAAGATGGATCCCGAAGAAAGAAGACTGAAGACGCTGCTTGGAAGATGACATCGCCCGGATGGAAGACTTCTTCAGCACCGCCTGGATAATGACTTCATCGGATGGAAGACTTCTTCAGCGCCCCTTGGATGATGACTTCTGCCGCTCTGGATCTCCTCTTCGGTTCCATCGGTGGTCGGGTGGCTGAAGAAGACTCAAGGTAGGATGATCTTCAGGGGGTTAGTGTTAGGTTTATTTAAGGGGGGTTTGGGTTAGATTAGGGGTATGTGGGTGGTGGGTTTTAATGTGGGGGGTTGTATTTTTCTTTTACAGGCAAAAGACTGGTAAGGTAAAAGAGCTGGTAACTTTTTAATTTAGAATAGGGTAGGGCATTTTTTTATTTTGGGGGGGCTTTGTTATTTTATTAGGGGGCTTAGATTAGGTGTAAGTAGCTTAAAATTGTAATATTTTTTTAATGTTTGTAACTTATTTTTTTCATTGTTTGTAACTTAGCTTTTTTTATTTTTTGCTCTTTAGTTAGTTTATTTAATTGTAGTTATTTGTAGGTAATTTATTTAATTAATGTAACGATAGTGTAGTGTTGGGTTTAATTGTAACTTAGGTTAGGATTTATTTTACAGGTAATTTTGTATTTCTTTTAGCTAGGTAGTTATTAAATAGTTAATAACTATTTAATAACTATTCTAACTAGCTAAAATAAATACAAAGTTACCTGTAAAATAAATATAAAAAACTAAAATAGCTACAATGTAATTATTAATTATATTGAAGCTATCTTAGGGTTTATTTTACAGGTAAGTATTTAGTTTTAAATAGGAATAATTTATTAAAGTATAGTGTAGTGTTAGGTGTAATTGTAACTTAGGTTAGTTTTTATTTTACAGGTTAATGTCTCTTTATTTTAACTAGGTAGCTATTAAATAGTTAATAACTATTTAATAGCTATTGTACCTATTTAAAATAAATTGAAAGTTGTCTGTAAAATAAAAATAAATCCTAAAATAGCTACAATATAATTATTATTTATATTGTAGCTATATTAGGGTTTATTTTAAAGGTAAGTATTTAGTTTTAAATAGGATTAACTTAGTTAATAAGATACATATTATTTAGATTTATTTAATTAATTAATTAATATTTAAGTTAGGGGGGGTGTTAGACTTAGGTTTAGGGGTTAATAATTTTATTACAGTGGCGGCGGTGTGGGGGGGGGGGCAGGATAGGGGTTAATAAATTTATTATAGGTGGCGACGGTGTAGGGGGGGCAGATTAGGGGTTAATAAGTTTAATATAGGTTGCGGCGGGGTCCGGGGGGCGGCGGTTTAGGGGTTAAACTATTTAGTTGCGGCAAGGTCCGGGATCCGCAGGATAGGGGTTAATAACTTTATTATAGGTGGCGGCGATATAGGGGGGGCAGGATAGGGGTTACTAGGTATAATGTAGGTTGGGGCGGTGTCCGAGAGAGGCGGTTTAGGGGTTAATACATTTATAAGAGTTGCTGCGGGGTCTAGGAGCGGCGGTTTAAGGGTTAATAACTTTATTGAGTTGCGGGGGGCTCCGGGGGCATCGGTATAGGGGGTAGAACAGTGTAGTTAGTGTGGGTGCTTAGTGACAGGCTAGCAATAAAGCTGTCAAAAAGCCGAAGAGCAGCGAGATCGGATGAGTGACTCTCACAGTCCGCTGCTCATCGCCCCGTACTTGGTGTACAGCTTTTTGACAGCTTTTTTGATAACTTAGGCGAAAATTTGCAGGTCCGCGGCAGCGATGGTAGGCGAGCTTAGGCGGGCATATTGAACCGGCGAAGGCAGGTAAAGTAGACGGCTTGATAACTACCCCCCTTTGTTGCGCTCCTTTTTCTTTCTTTTATAGCTTTCCTTTTTGAATGTACTTGGATCATTCGCTTAGAGGACCCACCAGTATCTGGAACTGATACTTGCTTGGGCCTAACTTCATTGAAGGAACTTAACTTATCCTTGAATAAGGAAAGACTTTACAACTCACGCCTAATGTAATTTTAAATTAAATTTCTTCCTTTTACCGATTATATCCTTTTGATGGGCATTTTTTTAGTTTTATTGTTTTTTATATTTCATCTTTATTTCTGTATATTGCAGCATACAATACCTTGCTAGAATATATTATATTTTATTTAATTAGGGATTATAACTGATTATCCTGAATTTATCTCATATTTGAGGAAGCAGCACTACCTGTTTTTAGAGTTCAGTTTTTAAGATGCTATTCTCCTTCCTCCCATGTGTTTCAATTAAAGGGATAGTGAACCCAAATTTATTTTTAATGATTGAGATAGAGCATGCAATTTTAAGCAACTCTCTAATTTACTCCTATTATCAATTTTTCTTTGTTCTATTGCGATCATTATTTGAAAAGCAGGAATGTAAAGCTTATTAGCCGGCACATTTTTGGTTCAGACCTGGGCAGCACTTGCTGATTGGTGGCTAAATGTAGAAAATGTAAAAATGTAGAGATCCCAAAAAAAATTGTTATTGTGGGAAAATTGATTGCTTTGAAAATGCAGAGACAGCATATGAGAACTTCCTGACAGTCTACCCTTTTCTGAGCAACCCCCTTAGCCTAGTCTTTTAGAGCTACTCCTTCACACTGCCCTGCGTTTCTTGTCTTACAGCCAAGCATTTTCCCTCTGAGCAGCTAGTAATGACCATAGTGGCAATGCTGCTTTATAGTATCTGCATTGATAGCTACTGTAGCCAGGGGCCCCAGGCAGCTAATGCCATTATACAGAGACATAGTAGAAGAATAGATGTCAGGTACTGGCCCATGTGTTGTGCTGAAATTGGTATCCTGATCTGTAATGTACAGACAATGCGTTTCCCTATGTACCTAAACACAATTAGCTCTCCTTGTTAGTTAATGAGGTTTATTCAATTTGAGGTATTCTGGTTTTAATTTTAAATAATCTTGGAATGCATTAGATGTATGGGAAGACATAGATATATTGGCTTTGTTATTTTAAAAGTCTTGTAATACTGTGGGCTGTATTTATTAACCAATAAGGATATTACCCTAACTGTCTTTTGCTATAAAAACCAAATTCCTGTATCTAAAATGTTTAAAAACTTGTCAAATGGACAATATTGCCCAAAAAACAACAGGGTCAGTTAATAGAATTGTGCATTGTATATTCATTGATTTTTTACCAAAAAATAGGTTTCATGAAGATATTTATACAGTAATCAATGTATGTAAATCTGTAAAGTAGCAAAAGATGCAAAAATGTTTTAGTGAGAGTGTGTGTATATATATATATATATAAAATTATATATATATATATATATATATATATATATATATATATATATATATATATATATATATATATATATATACAGTATATGGCTTGAAATTTCCAATGGTCCGGGGCAACTTAGAAATTGCAGCAGACAACTTAGAAATTTGACTTTTTCCTATCTTTAACATTGAGTGGACTACTAACTCTTTCCCTCTGGGCTAGTCGCTTTTAACCCCTGACTAGTAAACCATAGTGATATTTTTCCACCCCTGTATAGTAGGTGTATGTATAGTTCTTTATTGCTTTCTTGTTCCTTTAAAGGGACAGTAAAGTCATAATTAGACATTCATGATTAAGACAGAGCATACAATTTTAAACAACTTTCCAATTTACTTCTATTATTTAATTTGCTTCCTTCTCTTGTTATCGTTTGCTGAAAAGGTTTATCTAGGTCAGCTCAGGAGCAGCAAAGAACCTAAGTTCTAGCTGCTGAATGGTGGCTGCATATATATATCGATTGCCATTGGCTCACCCATGTGTTCAGTTAGAAACCAGTAGTGCATTGCTGCTCCTTCAACAAATGATACCAAGAGAATGAAACACATTTGATATTTAAACTGGAAAGTTGTTTATAATTGTATGTTCTACTTAAATCAAGAAATACATTTTTTGGATTTCATGTCCCTTTAAATGCCTCTGATTGTATGAAAGAGAGCTAGAGTGTATTAGAGGGCGTGGAGAGGATGTGTGTAAAGGTGAGTGATTATGTGTTTGGTGTAGTGTATGAGTGTGAGTGGATGTGTGTCTGTGAGAGAGAGTGTGTGAAAGAGATTGTGTGAGAGACTAAGAGAGTGTTTGTGTATCAGTGTGTGTGTGAGTTTCCACAAATAAAACATAGCCAGTAAAACATAGAAGCAAATAACATTTATCTGATAAAAAAAATAGATGAAAAATCCCCTTATGTAATACTGCCATTTCTGTGTGGATGTCAATATGCAAGTTCTTGCATGATTGTTATTACCTTTACAACATTTTCAAGTTTGACTACACTCAAGAATAAAGTGCGTTCAAATTTTGGTCACTTGGGCAAAAATTTATGCGCACACTTCTCAAAACAATTACAGAGAACATTGGTGCAGAGGGATATGCATGGCCAGCGATCAGCCAAAAAACCCCTAAACCACCAAGCATTCATCACTAACTCTTGAAGAGTGCAGCTTACTCTCCAAGACAATTGCTCCTCTGGAGCTGGCCCCGGTAGGAACTGCAGCTGCAGGGAGGGAGGCAGTCATGTAACAGCACAGTTATCTATCTGTCCACATCCAGCACTATTGGTCTAGCCAGTGGACTCCGAACAAGTTCTCAGCTAGAACAGCAGCTACAGGTCCTAGCTTGTGGGAGGGAGTGCTCTGCAGACTAGTCACACAGTGTCTTTATGGAAGTCAGTGAATGCTTACCAACCAGCCAATTGTTTCCCCCTACGGCGGCTCCCCTGCCACTTACAACAGATACTCAAAAAGTGCCTCCCCCCATTATGCCGTCCTAGTTAAGTGCCTTGTTTGCCTAGGCAAAAATATGCCCCATATATACACACAAAATCATTAGACAAAAAAGCATGTATATTAGGAGAGGAGGGGGGATAAAAAAAATTATTGCACCAGGGCCGCCTGTTGAGTAGGTCCGCTACGGACTAGCATCAGTAGTATATAAAAATAAAAATCCCCTTATTTCCCAAATGAGAATCCATAATAAACATCTAATGCTAAACATATCTTATATTTCAAATAGGCGCGTTATGTCTGACAGTGAGATGATTGGAGAGAAAACACAATTTATGCCTACATGATAAATTTATTTATTTCCGGCAATGGAGAGCCCACAACTTCATTCCAATTACGAGTGGGATATTCAACTCCTGGCCAGCAGGAGGAGGCAAAGAGCACCCCAGTAAAGCTGTTAAGTGTAACTTCCCTTACCGATAATCCCCAGTCATTCAGCTGAAGGAAAATGGAAAAAGAAGACACACAAGGGTATAGAGGTTTACTAAAAAAAACTGCCAAATTATAATTAAAAAGAGGGCGGGGTCATGGACTCTCCATGCCCGGAGAGAAAGAAATTTATCAGGTAAGCAAAAATATTGTTTTCTTTCCTATGGCATAGAGAGTCCACGACTTCATTCCAATTACTATGTGTAGAAGGAGGGAGCGCCAATCCTTTGCTAAAGTATCTAAATACACTAGAAATGGTAATTACAAATACTTTTAATATAACATATAAATATAATAGGGTAGCCTATACACAATAAAACCAATAAAAACAAAAAACTAAGTCAATCCTTTAAATTGTCCTCAAAAGGATCCTCAAAAGTGTGAGGAAGTGACCAATAAATAAAAGTTAGTGAATCATAGTTCCAAGTGACAGATAATGTCCTAGTGAGTGTGATATCCTTGTTAAATGTCCTCTAATAGATGTCCTGTATGTCCAAATGAAATCCTGATGTGGATAATCAAAAAGATGTGTCCAAAATCCAGATAAAAAAAATAAATATATATGTATATATATAATTAAAAATATAAAAAAAGATCTTGAGAAAGGCCCAGTTTGGGGCCGAAACGCGTCGATATACAATATAAACAGTCACTGCTCGAGTCTAAACACAGGGTAAGCCTATTTCCAATTAAGTCTTCATTTGAACCATCAATATTGCACTGTGTGATTTCTGTGTTTACAGGTATCACCTCCACTGGATTTCACAGTTTTTTTTATCAAACATCTCGGATCACCATTTAATTCTTTTTCACATTTTTAATTATATATATATTTTTATTTTTAATTTGTATTATTTTATTGTGTATAGGGTACCCTATTATATTTATATGTTATATTAAATGTATTTTTAATTACCATTTCTAGTGTATTTAGATACTTTAGCCAAGGATTGCCGCTCTCTCCTTCTACACATATTTATTTTCACTCGGCTAGATTACGAGTTTTGTGCTATACTAAAAAAGCAGCGTTATCAGGTTATAATGCTGCTTTTTCACTACCGCTGGTATTACGAGTCTTGCATGTTTAGGGGCACCGCACACTTTTTTGGCCTTAACGCAAATCAACTTACACAATTTGCGTATAGTCTTTTTTCAATGGGACTTCCATTGCGCCGGTATTACAAGCTTTTTTTTTTTTGGCCAAAAAGTGAGCGGTTCACCCTATCCCGTCAAGATTGGTACCGCATTCTAAAGTCAGTAGTTATGAGTTTTACACTACAAAGCTGTAGCATAAAACTCATAACTAAAGTGCTAAAAAGTACACTAACACCCATAAACTACCTATAAACCCCTAAACCGAGGCCCTCCCGCATTGCAAACACTAAAATAAAATTATTAACCCCTAATCTGCCGCTCCCGACATCGCCGCCACTATAATAAACATATCAAATGTAGAAAATCACAGCAGCACCACTTGTAATATTCAAATTCTTCTCTTTTATTCCATAACACAGGGATAAAAAGGCATAGAAACAGAACGATGTTTCGGGTTATGTACCCTTATTCATGTTCATATAATGTGAGTATCTATACACAGACTTAAATACCTATAACCAGGTGTGGCCCCACATATTAATGAGCTAGCTATTAAAACACTGGGTTTGAGAAAAAAAAGTGTGTTTACACCAGCAGTATACAATTCTAGCATTGATGTGTTTATGAAGCTTGTTAAAAGAGATGTGGATGACCTTAGAACACACTGTGAAAAGAAGGGTCATGTATTTACTCCCAATATGTCCAAGCAGGAGAATTTAGCACTAAAAGCATTAAATAATGAAAAACAACTTATTTATAAACAGGCGGATAAGGGTGGAGCAACTGTTATATTAGACAAAGAATATTATGTTAATGAGATTAAATCACAGTTGTTCAATACTGAGGTGTATATGCCTCTTTCGTATGACCCCTCTAAAAAAATCTTTTTAGATATACAAAAATGTGTCCAGAGAGCATTCCTTAATAGTACCATTGGCAATGATAAAAATAAATTTCTAATTAAAGATGAATTTATCATTCCAGTCTTTTATACACTTCCCAAAGTGTATAAGAACCTAGAGACACCTCCTGGGCGTCCAATTGTGGCAGGTACTGATTCCATCTTTACCAATATTTCCATATACCTGGATAAGTTGTTAAGGCCATTTGTAACACAGTCTATGTCTTTTATTCAAGACACAAATGATTTTTTGGAAAAAATAAACAGCTTATCTGGGTCTATGGATAAATGTATTCTTTTCAGTTTGGATATTGTAAGCCTCTACACCTCAATACCCCATACTAGTGGCTTAGATACAGTTAAATTTGTAATTGCAAAAAGTAATAGATTTTCACTGGAACAACAACAGTTTATAGTAGAGTTATTAGAAATCATTTTGTATTGCAATTATTTTTTATTCGAGGACTCATATTATGTACAGAAACAGGGAACAGCTATGAGGTCCAACGTCGCCCCTACCTATGCAAATATCTTTATGAACATCTTTGAAGAGAAATTTGTATATGAGAATAAATTATTTCAAATATGTGGCGCTACATAGATGATATTTTCGGCATTTGGTGGGGCGACGTTGGATCCCTCCAGAGATTTGTAGCAGAATTAAATTCTGCAACAAGAAATATGAAATTTACATTGTCCTGGAGTGAGGAATCCATTAACTTTTTAGACACTAAAGTGTGCAAGGATGGGGGAGTACTAAAGACTGATCTATATAGGAAAAAAATCAGATAAAAATAGTTTACTTCATTATACTAGTGCCCATGCCCAGCATTGATCAAGTCACTTCCTTTTAGCCAAATGCTAAGAGTGAGAAGGATTGTGAGAGATGACACTTTGGCACATGTAAGACTTAAGGAAATGGGGGTTAGATTTGTAGAGCGAGGCTGTCCACAAAGAATGATAGATGAGGTTATCAAAAAAGTATTACCAACACCAGAAGGTAGGGTTAATACAGAGAGTAACAGAAAGAAGAAAGACCCTGATAGAATTGTGTTTGTCACAGAATATAATGCCTTTAGTCCTAAAATTCAAAAGATTATTCGTAAACATTGGCATATTCTAAGTGAATGTAATCCTGAGGTAAAAGCTTTTAGACAGCCACCTATGCCTGCCTATACTAGGCTTCCTAGCCTGAGAGATAAGATAATTAGGGCAGATGTAGGTAGTAAAAAGAGGACTAAACAGAGTTTTATTACTTATAAAAATAATGGCTGTTATCCCTGCCTGAATTGTTCAAATTGCAACAACTTATTAAAAGGAGATAGTTTTTCCCACCCCCTAACAGGTCAGAAATTTGGAATTAAAGGGTACTATAATTGTAATGCCACTTATGTGGCATAATTTATATTGGCGAGATGACCCAAAGGGTCAGGGACAGAATCCTACAACATAAATCCAATATTAGGAATGGTGATCTTAATGCCCCTGTAGCACATCATTTTGTTGAGAAGGGTCACGCAGTCTCACAGTTAAGATTTCAGATTATTGACTATGTACCCCTCCTGAGAAGAGGGGGTAATAGGGAATGTCTGCTTAAAAGGAGAGAAGCACTTTGGATTAATAAATTGGAGTCACTTATCCCTAAAGGGATGAATAGGGAAATTGATTTGAGTGTATTTTTATGAGGCTGTTTTTAAGGTTAAATTTTAAAAGCAAATAACAAAGTTACACATTGCCTTTGATGTAATCTGTATATTAGAACTGCCTTCTCCGTATCTGTATTATTGAGTTTTAAATTGTATAAAATTCTCATTGAGAAAAAAAGATTTTTTTAAAAAAATTATGTTTGTAATTTTTACAAGTGTGGGCCACTAGGTGTCAGTACTTAGAAATAAAGAACAGGTTGGTATACCTGAAGGTGTTAATTAAGTAGGTGGGGCCACACCTGGTTATAGGTATTTAAGTCTGTGTATAGATACTCACATTATATGAACATGAATAAGGGTACATAACCCGAAACGTTGTCTGTTTCTATGCCTTTTTATCCCTTTGTTATGGAATAAAAGAGAAGAATTTGAATATTACAAGTGGTGCTGCTGTGATTTTCTACATTTGATATTATCTATTTGGTGTTTGGCAGTTTACACCTCACAGCTTCTGCACACTATTGGGATATTGGTGCTGGATACACACTCTGTTTGGTTACTATAATAAACATATTAACCCCTAAACCGATGCACTCCCGCATCACAAACATTAGTTAAATATTATTAACCTCTAATCTGATGCCCCTAACATCGCCGCACCCTACATTATACTTATTAACCCCTAATCTGCCGCTCCGGACATCGCCGCCACCTACATTATACTTATTAACCCCTAATCTGCTGCCCCCAACATCGCCAACACCTACAGTACATTATATTTATTAACCCCTAATCTCCCTCCCCCAATGTCGCCGCAACCTACCTACATTTATTAACCCCTAATCTGCAGCCCCCAATGTCGCCGCCACTATTCTAAATTTATTAACCCCTAAACCTAAGTCTAACCCTAACACCCCGCAAACTTAAATATAATTAAAATAAATCTAAAGGAAACCTACTATTAATAACTAAATAATTCCTATTTAAAACTAAATACTTACCTATAAAATAAACCCTAAGCTAGCTGCAATATAACTAATATTTACATTGTAGCTAGCTTAGGGTTTATTTTTATTTTACAGGCAAGTTTGTATTTATTTTAACTAAGTAGAATAGTTATTAACTATTTACTAACTACCTAGCTAAAATAAATACAAATTTACCTGTAAAATAAAACCTACGTAAAATAAAACGTAAGTTACACTAACACCTAACACTACAATTAAATAAATTACCTAAATTAAATACAATTAAATTAAATACAATTAGCTAAATTACAAAAAAAAAAATAACTACATTACAGAAAATAAAAAACAAATTACAAGATATTTAAACTAATTACACCTAATCAAAATAAAAAAAGCCCCCCCAAAATAAAAAAACCCTAGCCTAAACTAAACTACCAATAGCCCTTAAAAGGGCCTTTTGCGGGGCATTGCCCCAAAGAAATCAGCTCTTTTACCTGAAAAAAAAATACAAACAACCCCCCAACAGTAAATCCCACCACCCACACAACCAACCACCCAAATAAAACCCTAACTAAAAAACCTAAGCTCCCCATTGCCCTGAAAAGGGCATTTGGATGGGCATTGCCCTTAAAAGGGCATTTAGCTCTATTGCAGCCCAAAGCCCTAACCTAAAAATAAAATCCACCCAATAAACCCTTAAAAAAACCTAACACTAACCCCCTGAAGATCCACTTACAGTTTTAAAGATCCGACATCCATCCTCAACAAAGTCGGGAGAAGTCCTCAATGAAGCCGAGAGAAGTCTTCATCCAAGCCGGGAGAAGTGATCCCTCAGGCGGGCAGAAGTCTTCATCCAGACAGCATCTTCTATCTTCATCCATCCGGCACGGAGCGGCTCCATCTTCAAGACATCCGCGGAGCATCCTCTTCTTTCCAACGACGAATGAAGGTTCCTTTATATGACATCATCCAAGATGGCGTCCCTTAGATTCCGATTGGCTGATAGAATTCTATCAGCCAATCGGAATTAAGGTTGAAAAAATCCTATTGGCTGATGCAATCAGCCAATAGGATTGAACTTCAATCCTATTGGCTGATCCAATCAGCCAATAGGATTGAGCTCGCATTCTATTGGCTCAATGTAACTATTAGTTATATTGTAGCTAGCTTAGGGTTTATTTTATAGGTAAGTATTTAGTTTTAAATAGGAATTATTTAGTTATTAATAGTAGGTTTTCTTTAGATTTATTTTAATTATATTTAAGTTAGGTGGTGTTAGGGTTAGACTTAGGTTTAGGGGCTAATAAATTTCGAAAAAATGTAGGTAGGTTGCGGCGACATTGGGGGAGGGAGATTAGGGGTTAATAAATATAATGTAGGTGTCGGCAATGTTGGGGGCAGCAGATTAGGGGTTAATAAGTATAATGTAGGTGGCGGCGAAGGCCGGAGCGGCAGATTAGGGGGTTAATAAGTATAATGTAGGTGGCGGCGATGTCGGGAGCGGCAGATTAGGGGTTAATAAGTGTAAGATTAAGGGTGTTTAGACTCGGGGTTCATGTTAGGGTGTTAGGTGTAAACATAAATTTTGTTTCCCCATAGGAATCAATGGGGCTGCGTTACTGAGCTAAACGCTGCTTTTTTGCAGGTGTTAGACTTTTTCTCAGCTGGCTCTCCCCATTGATGTCTATGGGGAAATCGTGCACGAGCACGTATAACCAGCTCACCTCTGACTTAAGCAGCGCTGGTATTGGAGTGCGTTATGGAGCACAATTTTGCTGTATGCTCACTTCTTGTCTGTTAACGCCGGGTTTATAAAAACCTGTAATATCAGCGCTGTATGTAAGTGAGTGGTGAGAATAAAGTGCAAGTTAGCAACACACCCCTCTTACTGCAAAACTCGTAATCTAGCCGTTTGAGTTTTTAGGGATCTCACTTTGGGAGCCTGTATCTTTTAATTGTTGGTGCTGTATATGTGTATATATATTTTTAAATACTTCATTCCAATTACTAGTGGTAACCAATACCCAAGCTAGAGGACACAATGAAAAGGGAGGGAGAACAAGGCAGGAGGACCTAAACAGAAGGCACCACCGCTTGAAGAAGCTTTCTCCCAAAAGAGGCCTCAGCCGAGGCAAAAGTATCAAATTTGTAGAATTTGGAAAAAGTATGCAAAGAGGACCATATTGCCACCTTGCAAATCTGTTCCACAGAAGCTTCGTTTTTGAAAGCCCAAGAGGAGGAGACAGCCCTAGTGGAATGAGCTGTAATTCTCACAGGAGGCTGCTGTTCAGCTGTTTCATAAGCAAAACGAATCATACTTCTTAACCAGAGGGAAAGAGTAGTAGAAGTGGCCTTCTGACCCTTACGCTTTCCAGAGAAAACAACAAACAGGGCAGAAGATTATGGAAAATCTTTAGTAGCTTGTAGGTAAAATTTTAGAGCATGCACAACATCCAGGTTATGCAAAAGATGTTCCTTATGAGAAGAAGCATTAGGACATAAAGAAGGAACAACAATTTCCTGATTAATGTTTCGATCTGACACCACCTTAGGGAGAAACCCCAATTTAGTATGAAGGACCGCCTTATCTGCATGAAAAAATATAATTTATGCTTACCTGATAAATTCATTTTTCCTGTAGTGTAGTCAGTCCACGGGTCATCCATTACTTATGGGATTATAACTCCTCCCTAACAGGAAGTGCAAGAGGATCACCCAAGCAGAGCTGCTATATAGCTCCTCCCCTCTACGTCATATCCAGTCATTCGACCGAAACCATACGAGAAAGGAGAAACTATAGAGTGCAGTGGTGACTGGAGTTTAATTAAAATTTAGACCTGCCGTAAAAACAGGGCGGGCCGTGGACTGACTACACTACATGAGAAATGAATTTATCAGGTAAGCATAAATTATATTTTCTCCTGTTAAGTGTAGTCAGTCCACGGGTCATCCATTACTTATGGGATACCAATACCAAAGCTAAAAGTACACGGATGACGGGAGGGACAGGCAGGATCTTTACACGGAAGGAACCACTGCCTGTAGAACCTTTCTCCCAAAAACAGCCTCCGAAGAAGCAAAAGTGTCAAGTGAAGACCAAGTTGCAGCCTTGCAAATCTGTTCAACAGAGGCCTCATTCTTAAAGGCCCAAGTGGAAGCCACAGCTCTAGTAGAATGAGCTGTAATCCTTTCAGGAGGCTGCTGTCCAGCAGTCTCATAGGCTAAACGTATTATGCTACGAAGCCAAAAAGAGAGAGAGGTAGCCGAAGCTTTTTGACCTCTCCTCTGTCCAGAATAAACGACAAACAGGGAAGAAGTTTGACGAAAATCTTTAGTTGCCTGCAAATAAAATTTCAGGGCACGGACGACGTCCAGATTGTGCAAAAGTCGTTCCTTCTTTGAAGAAGGGTTAGGGCACAATGATGGAACAACAATCTCTTGATTGATATTCTTGTTAGTGACTACCTTAGGTAAGAACCCAGGTTTAGTACGCAGAAATACCTTGTCTGAATGAAAAATCAGATAAGGAGAATCACAATGTAAGGCCGATAACTCAGAGACTCTTCAAGCCGAGGAAATAGCCATTAAAAAAAGAACTTTCCAAGATAACAGCTTGATATCGATGGAATGAAGGGGTTCAAACGGAACACCTTGCAGAACGTTAAGAACTAAGTTTAAGCTCCACGGCGGAGCAACAGTCTTAAACACAGGCTTAATCCTAGCCAAAGCCTGACAAAAAGCCTGAACGTCTGGAACTTCTGCCAGACGTTTGTGTAAAAGGATAGACAGAGATGAAATCTGTCCCTTTAACGAACTAGCAGATAAACCCTTTTCTAAACCCTCTTGTAGAAAAGACAATATCCTAGGAATCCTAACCTTACTCCATGAGTAACTCTTGGATTAGCACCAATATAAGTATTTACGCCATATTTTATGGTAAATTTTCCTGGTAACAGGTTTCCTAGCCTGTATTAAGGTATCAATCACTGACTCCGAGAATCCACGCTTTGATAGAATCAAGCGTTCAATCTCCATGCAGTCAGCCTCAGAGAAATTAGATTTGGATGTTTGAAAGGACCCTGAATCGGAAGGTCCTGTCTCAGAGGCAGAGACCATGGTGGACAGGACGACATGTCCACTAGATCTGCATACCAGGTCCTGCGTGGCCACGCAGGCGCTATTAGAATCACCGATGCTCTCTCCTGTTTAATCCTGGCAATCAATCGAGGAAGCATCGGGAAAGGTGGAAACACATAAGCCATGTTGAAGAGCCAAGGTGCTGTCAGAGCATCTATCAGAACCGCTCCCGGGTCCCTGGACCTGGATCCGTAACAAGGAAGCTTGGCGTTCTGGCGAGACGCCATGAGATCCAGATCTGGTTTGCCCCAATGATGAAGCAGTTGGGCAAACACCTCCGGATGAAGTTCCCACTCCCCCGGATGAAAGGTCTGGCGACTTAGAAAATCCGCCTCCCAGTTCTCCACGCCTGGGATGTGGATCGCTGACAGGTGGCAAGAGTGAGACTCTGCCCAGCGAATTATCTTTGAGACTTCCATCATCGCTAGGGAACTCCTTGTTCCTCCTTGATGGTTGATGTAAGCCACAGTCGTGATGTTGTCCGACTGAAACCTGATGAACCTCAGAGTTGCTAACTGAGGCCAAGCCAGAAGAGCATTGAAAATTGCTCTTAATTCCAGAATGTTTATTGGAAGGAGTCTCTCCTCCTGAGTCCATGATCCCTGAGCCTTCAGAGAATTCCAGACTGCGCCCCAACCTAGAAGGCTGGCGTCTGTTGTTACAATCGTCCAATCTGGCCTGCGGAAGGGCATCCCCTTGGACAGATGTGGCCGAGAAAGCCACCATAGAAGAGAATCTCTGGTCTCTTGATCCAGATTTAGCAGAGGGGACAAATCTGAGTAATCCCCATTCTACTGACTTAGCATGCACAATTGCAGCGGTCTGAGATGCAGGCGCGCAAATGGTACTATGTCCATTGCCGCTACCATTAAGCCGATTACCTCCATGCACTGAGCCACTGACGGGTGTTGAATAGAATGAAGGACACGGCAAGCATTTAGAAGTTTTGATAACCTGTCCTCCGTCAGGTAAATTTTCATTTCTACAGAATCTATAAGAGTCCCTAGAAAGGGAACTCTTGTGAGTGGCAATAGAGAACTCTTTTCTACGTTCACCTTCCACCCATGCGACCTTAGAAATGCCAGAACTAACTCTGTATGAGACTTGGCAGTTTGGAAACTTGACGCTTGTATCAGAATGTCGTCTAGGTACGGAGCTACCGCTATGCCTCGCGGTCTTAGTACCGCCAGAAGAGAGCCCAGAACCTTTGTAAAGATTCTTGGAGCCGTAGCTAACCCGAAGGGAAGAGCTACAAACTGGTAATGCCTGTTTAGGAAGGCAAATCTTAGATACCGGTAATGATCCTTGTGAATCGGTATGTGAAGGTAGGCATCCTTTAAATCCACTGTGGTCATGTACTGACCCTCTTGGATCATGGGTAAGATGGTTCGAATAGTTTCCATTTTGAACGATGGAACTCTTAGGAATTTGTTTATGATCTTTAAGTCCAAGATTGGTCTGAAGGTTCCCTCTTTTTTGGGAACCACAAACAGATTTGAATAGAATCCTTGCCCGTGTTCCGACCGCGGAACTGGGTGGATCACTCCCATTAGTAAGAGGTCTTGTACACAGCGTAGAAACGCCTCTTTCTTTATCTGGTTTGCTGATAACCTTGAAAGATGAAATCTCCCTTGTGGAGGAGAAGCTTTGAAGTCCAGAAGATATCCCTGAGATATGATTTCCAATGCCCAGGGATCCTGGACATCTCTTGCCCAAGCCTGGGCAAAGAGAGAAAGTCTGCCCCCCACTATATCCGTTTCCGGATCGGGGGCCCTCACTTCATGCTGTCTTAGGGGCAGCAGCAGGTTTTCTGGCCTGCTTGCCCTTGTTCCAGGACTGGTTAGGTTTCCAGCCCTGTCTGTAGCGAGCAGTTCCTTCCTGTCTTGGAGCGGAGGAAGTTGATGCTGCTCCTGCCTTGAAGTTACGAAAGGCACGAAAATTAGACTGTTTAGCCTTTGGTTTGGCCCTGTCTTGAGGCAGGGCATGTCCCTTACCTCCAGTAATGTCAGCGATAATTTCTTTCAAGCCGGGCCCGAATAATGTCTGCCCTTTGAAAGGAATATTAAGCAATTTAGATTTAGAAGTCACATCAGCTGACCAGGATTTAAGTCACAGCGCTCTGCGCGCTTGAATGGCGAATCCGGAGTTCTTAGCCGTAAGTTTGGTTAAGTGTACTACGGCATCAGAAATAAATGAATTAGCTAGCTTAAGGGCTTTAAGCTTGTTTATAATCTCATCCAATGGAGCTGTGCTAAGGGTCTCTTCCAGAGACTCAAACCAGAATGCCGCCGCAGCAGTGACAGGCGCGATGCATGCAAGGGGTTGTAATATAAAACCTTGTTGAACAAACATTTTCTTAAGGTAACCCTCTAACTTTTTATCCATTGGATCTGAAAAAGCACAGCTATCCTCCACCGGGATAGTGGTGCGCTTAGCCAGAGTAGAAACTGCTCCCTCCACCTTAGGGACCGTCTGCCATAGGTCCCGTGTGGTGGCGTCTATTGGAAACATTTTTCTAAATATAGGAGGGGGTGAAAAGGGCACACCGGGTCTATCCCACTCCTTGTTAACAATTTCTGTAAGCCTTTTAGGTATAGGAAAAACGTCAGTACACGCCGGTACCTTAAAATATTTATCCAGCCTGTGCTCTGTAGAGACGTCCTGGATCATGGAGGAAGAAATAGGAAGACTGTGACTAAATTTTTACTGCGCAATAAAGCGCTAAAATAGGCCACTCCCACTCGTATTACAACAGTGGGGAAGCTCAGTAAACTGTTTTTATGCAGAAAAAAACGACAGCCATGTGGTAAAAATCATGCCCATAAAGTTTTATCACCAAGTACCTCAGAAAAAACGATTAACATGCCAGTAAACGTTTTAAAATTGAAAATTATGAAGTGTTATTAATAAGCCTGCTGCTAGTCGCTTTCACTGCAGTGCAGGCTCAAATATTACTTTAATATTGACAGTATTTTATTAGTGAAATTCCATTCCCCAGAAATACCTCAGAGTATACATACATACTTATCAGCCTGATACCAGTCGCTACTACTGCATTTAAGGCTGCACTTACATTACATCGGTATTAGCAGTATTTTCTCAGTCAATTCCATTCCTTAGAAAATAATTTACTGCACATACCTCTTGCAGGTGGGCCCTGCATGCTATCCCCTGTTCTGAAGTTACCTCACTCCTCAGAATGGCCGAGAACAGCAAGTGGATCTTAGTTACGACCGCTAAGATCACAGAAAACTCAGGCAGATTCTTCTTCTAATGCTGCCTGAGAACAAACAACACACTCCGGTGCCGTTTAAAATAACAAACTTTTGATTGAAGAAATAAAAACTAAGTTTAACACACCACAGTCCTCTCACACGTCCTATCTTTAGTTAGGTGCAAGAGAATGACTGGATATGACGTAGAGGGGAGGAGCTATATAGCAGCTCTGCTTGGGTGATCCTCTTGCACTTCCTGTTAGGGAGGAGTTATAATCCCATAAGTAATGGATGACCCGTGGACTGACTACACTTAACAGGAGAAATAAGGTACCCGGTATCACACTGCAGAGCTGAAAGCTCAGAAACTCTGCGAGCGGAAGAAACAACAAGGAGAAACAAAACCTTCCAAGATAACAATTTTATATCAACAACATGCATCGCCTCAAACGGAGCCTGCTGCAAAACTTTAAGAACTAGGTTAAGGCTCCAAGGACAGGTTTAAACACAGGCCTGATTCTGACCAGGGCCTAAACAAAAGCTTGAACATTTGGTAAATCTGCCAGATGTTTGTGCAAAAGAATGGACAGTGCAGAAATCTGACCCTTCAGAGTACTGACTGACAAATCTTTCTCCAGGCCATCCTGATGAAAGGATAAAATTCAGGGAATCCTCACCCGGCACCAGGATAAACCCTTAGATTCGCACACAAAAAAGGTATTTATGCCATACCTTATGGTAAAACCTGCCAGTAACAGGTTTACGAGTCTGAAGCATAGTATCAATGACCGCTTCAGAAAAAACACGTCTAGACAGGACTAGGCGTTCAATCTTCAAGCAGTCAGCTTCAGAGAATTTAGATTTGGATGGAGGAATGGACCCTGAATTAGAAGGTCCTTCTTCAGAGGTAATCTCCAAGGTGGAAGAGATGACATCTTCACCAGATCAGCGAACCAGATCCTGCGAGGCCAGGCAGGAGCTATTAGAACCACAGACACTCTTTCCTGTTTGATACGAGCAATGACTCATGGAAGGAGAGCAAAATGGAGGAAAAAGGTATGCTATACTGAAATTCCAAGGAACCACCAGGGCATCTATCAGAGTGGCCTAAGGATCTCTTGACCTTGATCCGTAATTTGGAAGCTTGGTGTTTTGATGAGACGCCATCAGATCCAACTCCGGAACCCCCCACCTGAGGGTTATCCTTGAAAACACTTCTGGATGGAGAGCCCACTCCCCAGGATGAAAGGTCTGTCTGCTCAGAAAATCTGCCTCCCGATTGTCCACTTCTGGAATGTGGATGGCAGATAGGAGACAATCGTGAGCCCAGAGGCAGAACTTTTTTCATTTTCTGCAATGAGATTTTTTTTAGTGAACATTTTTCTGCAGTGTCTCTGAGGAGCCAATGTTGCTGCGTTCTTTGCACTTACTCAGTGTGCATGAGGACAGGTTCATGTACAGCCTTTCTGATGTCTGCTGTACGTTCCCACAGTGTCCGTCTGCCTGGGAACCTGCTCTACTGTACTGCTGGGGTCTATATGCTTATTTTGGAGGGGCTGCTGCTCCATGCTTATACTGCTGATGTATACTATATGCTTCCTAAAGGATGGCACTTAGAAATGAGTCTCAATATATATATATATATATATATATATATATATATATATATACATACACACATTAACACGCACGTATACACATATAAGTATAAACACACACACACACACACATATATATATATATACACACACACACATATATATATATATACATACACACAAACACATATACACACACATATATATACACACATACACACACACATATATACACACATATATACGCACATACATTCACACGCACACAAATATTAACACACACATATATATATAGATGCATACACATAAATATACACACACGTTAACACACACATTAACACAAACACATTAACACACACACACACACATTAACACACACATACACACACATTAACACACACAAACACATACACACACATATTAACACACACACATTAACACACACACACATACATACATTTATTAACACACACACACATAACACACACATATTAAAAACACACACACACAGACATATATACACACACACACATATTAACACCCACCCACACATACGCATACATACACACACTCACACACACATATACATATTAACACACATTTATTAAAAAACTAAATCTGGCTCCTAAGTATATTGGTTGGCTAGACTCCTAGAATACATTTATTAAGCCCTGACTGTACCCCACTGGAGTTCATGAAGGGGGAGGAAATTGAAAAGAGAGGAACGTAGTAAATATTTACACTGAGATAGAACGGAACAGTGACATCTGCAGGTAGAAATTAAAAGTGCAGGCACATTTTTAAAAAAAATATTTTAACTGTCACGGACGGTCTTTCTGCTTTTTTCTGCATACACACTACAGTTTCTGTGATGAGATTGCACAGTGTTCTGCCTTTGGGATCGTGAGCTTCTGCCCACTGCAGAATGCGAGTCACCTCCATCATGGCCAAGGAACTCCGATTTCCTCCCTGGTCGTTGATGTAAGCCACTGAGGTGATGATGTCCGACTGGAATCTAATAAACCGGACTAAACATAATTAAGGACAAGCTGTCAAGGCATTGAAGATTGCTCTTGACTCCAAGATGTTTATAGGAAGAGAAGACTCTTCCCGAGACCACAGGCTGGCATCTGTAGTCACAATCACCCAGGAAGGTTTAAGGAAGCAAGTGCCCTGAGACCGATGTTCCTGTGAAATCCACCACGAGAGAGAGTTTCTTGTTAGGGGATCCAAATTTATCCTCTACGATAAATCTGAATGGTCTCCATTCCATTGACTGAGCATGCAAAGCTGCAGAGGTCGTAGATGGAACTGAGCAAAGGGAATGATGTCCATGGAAGCCACCATCAGACCAATCACCACCATGCATTGAGCGACTGATGGCAAATAGCAGACTGGAGAGAAAGGCAAGAAGCAAGAAGTTTGGATATTCTTCATGGACAGGGAATCTATGATTGTCCCTAGGAAACACACTCTTGTAGCTGGAACTAGAGAACTCTTTTCCAGACTCACTTTCCACCCCTGGGAATGTATAAAAGACAATAACATCTCTATATGAGATTTTTCTAGTTGAAAAGATGACGCCTGAACCAGGATGTCATCTAGATAAGGTACTACAGCAATTCCCTGGGATATGTTCACTGTGAATAGAGCCACCAGAACCTTTGTGAATAATCTTTTTTTACACTATTTACACTATTCAATACAGACATACCCCAATAATTGTTCAAGTCCGAGGCAAGTTATCTACCCAATATTCAGAGCCACTCTTATCTTTAGTAGAGTTGCTATGTGTTTTAAAGTACACACATTTACACATTATACTTTTATCTAGTAAAGAGTTAATAAAAGTTATGTTTTAATTTCTCCATCAACCCTCTGGCCTATAGTGGGTGTTTAAGTTTCATTTCAACCCTAATCTTAATTTTGGGAACAGAAGTTCTACCCAAGTGCATTCTTTCAGTCTTTACCTACTTTGGGTACAGATTATTCTTGTAACTAGTGTACTTTTATGCACAAGCACTCAAGGTCATTAGTGATATATTTATTTATATATCGATTAAGAATACAGAAATTACATAAACTTGTATTAGTATCCAAATATACCTATATAGAAGGATACCATAACCAAAAAGAATCTGAATATTTTCTGTATATATTTAAACACGAAATTGAGCGTTCCTTTTCTATTAGTGTAGTGCTCTTGCTATTTTGTGCTAAATCAATTACTACATACTCCTATATTTATTATAGGATTCCAGCAATTATAGCACACACTATTATTACTTTGAAGCTATGGCAAGTAAATTTGAGACAGATAGGCAAACAAGGGAGCAAAAAAGGCTTGCCGATATGAATGAAGTTTTTAACAATCCAACAACTACAAGTACAGATACTACTCCAAATAATCTAGATACCTTACTTAGAGAATTACACAAAAATCTATTTAAACAAGATAAACTTTGGTGGGACAAACAATTTTGTGAGCAGTATATTCAGAGGAACCTGATACCTAGGGGTCTAAGGATACAACTCTTCCCAGCATTTGAATTCAAACTAAAAAATCTGAGTATGGAATGGGAAGAAGCCCTAAGTGAATGCTTGGCCAAATTAATGAAAATTCTCATTAAACATGACTCCTCTGAATATGACAGATTGGAAGAGATAATCCAAAGTCAAAATGAGTAATTGAAGCAATTTGAACAAATGCAAGAATTTGAAACTGCATATAAAAAATATCAAAAAGAATTAGATAAGTATGAAAATGAAATTAAGACAACTAAAAAGGGCAAATTACAAAGAGACATACAAGACTTCAACAATAATAAAGTGTACAAATGGCGGAACAAAACTAACACAACCAACTTTAGATCTCAGAGAAGAGTAAATATTGTGGAAACTGAAATATCGGATACAGACAATGAAGATATTGATAACCATGATCAACAAACAGCACCTCAAGCATCAACTTCCAGCAATACTTCTATAGTGGAAAACAGAAAAAGAAAATCTTTTTTAGAAGAGGACTCAAGTACCGATTCAGAGCCACCAGAAGAGGCGGGTGGAAAAAACAAAAGACAGACCAGAAACAAAAAGAATCAGAAAGACAAACAACAGACAAACAAACCACCCAAAAGGAATCCGAGCCCATTCTCCCTAATAAGGATGAGAAACTAAGAATCATAAATCTGTCTAATCGGACACTAACCTCTCTTCATATTAATGTATTATCTAAAGGCTTGTCCTTCTGTCCACACAACAATCTGGACAGATTCGATGTAATCAAAGATATACAACTATTTTTGTGCAAACGTCTTCTAAAAAGACATTTCACTAATAAAGAACCAGATATTCCATCTGCTGACTGGACTGAAGATGAACTGGAAACCTTACAAATACTAAATGATCTCAACTCAGAACAAGAGGAATGTGAAAGACCTAACTGGCGAAAAACGATGAAAATCAAATCGAAATATGTTCCCCCCAACAACACATGTCCTAATATTGAAGTCTTCAATCAAATTGTATGTCAAAGTATCAATAAATTGAACATCACTTCCAAACAACAAAATCTATCCAAAAGGGAAAGGGAGACTCTCTCAGAAATGGAATCTTGGAATGATGTAATAATCTGCAATGCCGATAAGGGCGGTAATATGGTAATATGGCCCATAGAAATGTATTTGGAAGAGGCTAATCTTCAATTGAAGAATAAAACCTGCTATAAAGAATTATGGAATAACCCCACAGGGGATTTCCATGCTCAATACAATAAATTGATTGACTCGGTCTATAAAAATGGTTTAATTAATACTAAGGAAAATAAGTTTTTGACTATTATGCATCCTAAAGTCGCAACATTCTATCTAATTCCTAAAGTTCATAAAAATAGCCAAAAACCACCTGGCAGGCCCATCGTCTCCGGTAATGAAAAACCTAACGGAAAAGTCGAATCAATATGTAGATCTAAGACTAAGACCGTTTCTAACACAACTATCGTCCTATGTGAAAGACACCATGGAAGTGTTACAAATAATACAGGAAATTAACATCTCCAAAAACACCTGGCTAGTCTCTTGTGACGTGGAATCCCTGTATACTAGCATTGACCACAAACTAGGATTACAAGCCGTCCAATACTTTCTCAATATGTCATCTGACAAAAGCCCAGACCATAATCAGTTCACACTTAATCTACTCAAATTCGTGCTAACTAAAAATTATTTTCTCTTCAGCAACAAGTTCTACCTCCAAACTCAGGGTACTGCCATGGGCACGGCCTGTGCTCCCACCTACGCAAATCTATTCTTAGGGTGGTGGGAGCAAACCACAGTATTCAGTGACACAAATGACGAATACTCAGACAAGATTCCAGTGTGGATTTGATACATAGACGACATCCTGTTCTTATGGGAAGGCACAGAAGAAGATCTTGATACCTTTCTATCAAAGTTAAATCAAAACAGTTTGAACATCAGATTAACCCATCACAAAAGTAAGACAAACATTTCCTTTTTGGATTTATTACTCCACAAGGAAGAAGACGGTTCCCTAAGCACAGACCTGTATCGAAAAGAAACAGCTACCAACAATGTCTTATTCGCTACTAGTGCCCATGCACCCAATACCACAAAGTCTCTACCAATTGGAGAATTTTTGAGATTAAGGAGGAACTGCTCATAAGACACAACCTTCAAAATGAGAGCCACAGAACTGGAAAATCGCTTACTATTAAGGGGCTACAGCAAGAGATCTATTCACAAAGCTAAAACGAGAGCATTAAAAACTGCTAGATCTGAATTATTAAAAACAAAAAACAAAAAGGGTGATAATAAAACCAGACTAGTATTAACGTATAACCAGCAAACACAGCAAATTGTGAATATAATTAACAACAACTGGCATATACTACAAGCGGACCCCTATTTAAAGGACTTAATAGGCGAAAGGGTCCAACTCAGTTATCGCAGAAACAAAAACCTAAAAAAAAGGCTGAGCCCCAGTCATTTTGAACAAAAATCCACCAAAACTAGACCACCGGAAAGGGGGTCTTTTCTATGTGGAAATTGATCCTCGTGCGGCAACATGGTTAAAAAGAAAACCATTACTGACAGATTTGGTAAACCCCATCAAATTATGAGTTATATTAACTGTAATTCTAGTGGAGTAATATATGTCCTTCAATGCAAATGTCCGAAGGTATATATCGGTATGACTACGAGAACTGTACATACCCGATTGATGGAACATTTGCGAAACATCCGTAATGCCCCCAAAGACCTATCAAAAGAAAAAAAATCACGTCTGTAGCTTCTCATTTCTTCAAACACCACCAATCCAAAACCTCTGAACTAAAATGCTTTGGAATCCAGAAGATATCCCTGGGTTTAAGAGGAGGCAATCTTGAAACAGCGTTGCTCAAAGCAGAAGCAAAATGGATATACTTAATGGATAGCGTATATCCTAAAGGAATGAACGAACAGAACAATTATTCTATGTTCATATAAATGAATAACACACCATTGACATGCAAACTAAAGAAAAAGTACTGTAAATGTATACAACAGTATAAAAACAATTCTCAAAAACAAAAACATAAAAAATAAAACTAGGTTTATAATTTAAGAACAGTTCATCCAATACAAATCTTAAAATAAACAACCAGTTAATATCAAAACTGCATGATTAAAATAAAATACTAATGTCTTAAGTAACCAAGTAAATCTGATAGGAAGAAATGTTTTTCATTTCATTTTCTTAAAAAACTTTTTTCATTTTTTCAAAATATCTCACACATGAGTAATATAAGAGAGATACTCCAATTAATCTTGGATATTTTTATATCTCCCCTAACCACTATATGTTTGTATCCACATTTATTTATTTCTATTTTTATATGGATGTTTATTCCATTATTTTTTCACATTTATCAATACTTCACATAGTAACATAGTAACATAGTAGATAAGGTTGAAAAAAGACTGAAGTCCATCGAGTTCAACCTATACAAATCTAAAATACTTACAAAAAGCTCCAGTTAAGCTTAAATAACCCCATTAAAATGTGACCCATTTAATAATAGCAATCATATCCATGAATTTTGTTTGTATACAGAAACTTATCCAGACTATTTTTAAATGTATCTATGGTATTGGCATTCACTACCTCCTTTGGTAATGAGTTCCACAATTTTATTGCTCTCACAGTGAAAAAACGTTTCCTGTTGCAGGAGATTAAATCTCCTTTCCTCCAACCTTAAATTATGACCTCTTGTCAGAAACAATTTTCTTGGAATAAACAGAGCTTCTGCCATCTCTGTATATGGGCCTTGAATATATTTATATAAAGTAATCATGTCACCTCTCAAGCGCCTTTTTTCTAAAGAAAACAGACCCAGTTTGGCTAGCCTCTCCTCATAGGTTAATTTCTCCAATCCCCTTATTAGCTTTGTGGCCCTTCTCTGAACTTTTTCTAGTTCTGCAATATCTTTTTTAGCAATTGGTCCCCAGAACTGCACTCCAAACTCAAGGTGAGGTCTTACCAGGGCTTTATATAATGACAGAATTATGCTTTCCTCCCTTGAATCAATGCCTCTTTTAATACATGCTAGTATCTTATTAGCCTTTGAAGCCGCTGCCCTGCATTGTGCACCCATCTTTAGCTTGTTATCTACTACTACTCCCAAATCCCTTTCCTCCTGTGTTTGGCTAAGTCTTGTCCCATTTAAAAAATACGTAGCCTGCTTATTTTTACTTCCAAAATGTAGAACCTTACATTTTTCCGTATTAAATCTCATTTTCCATTCACTTGCCCATAGTTCTAATTTTAGTGAATCCCTTTGTAAAGACAGTTCGTCCTGCTCTGACCATATGACCTTACTTAACGTAGTATCATCTGCAAAAATAGAGATGTCGCTATTTAATCCTTGCTCCAGGTCATTTATAAAAATGTTAAAAAGAACAGGGCCCAGTACTGATCCCTGGGGGACGCCACTGATTACCTTTGTCCAATCTGATCCATTTACTACTACTCGTTGCTCCCTATCTTTTATCCAGTTATTTACACGAGAATCTTTCTCTTTTATTTAATCTAATTCCACAAGTCTCCATTCAATATAAAGTTCACTTCACTAGTGTAATCAAATCCACAAATCCACTTGGCACCTTGCTGTACACTTACTCAACAATTTTCACCATTATTTATTTGACAACACTTCATCCTAATTACCCCCCATATTCCCCTCACCCTCATACATGTAACTACTCTATAATTTGACACATAAATAATTCTTTTTTAAATAGACACTATACGTGGACACGTACACTTGCAAACCACCTTTATCACTTTGGATCATTCGTCTCTGAGGATCATGAGTCACGCAATTTATCTTGCTTTTTATATATATATTTATTCTTATTACTGGTTTATTGAAAAATATCCCATCTCTCCACTATCACTCGTGACATGGCATGTTGTATTCATCAAACATTTGAAGCCAATATTTTATAATACGTGAGAATAACAGCACCACTATTATATAATATGATTATTACAAACTCTCACTAATAGATATTAGGTTACAGTTATTCTAACTCCATCTTAACTGTAGCAATTTTATTAATAAGTACAGTGTTTATTAACAACAGTAGCAAAATAAGCCTAAAAACAAATAATACGTTAAAATTGACAACATATAGGGAAGGATTTATAATACATGATAACTTATAATTTGTAACAAGTGAACTTTCTAAAACAAATGCATACAATTTTGATACCAGTACCACTGATTTACAACCATGGGAAGAAGAAAATAATAAATTTATTCAGATTAATATATTCCTCCCACAAATAGAGAAAAACTTTTATCTTATAACCAATGTGTACATAAGCTTGGGATATATATAAAAAATCTCCCAATATAGTATAAGTTCAATAAGAATTAAAACAAAAACCTTCGTGGATAGTGCATTAGATAGTATTCTAATGTCTCTAGACTGTTGCCATTCACTGAATCAATAGCAAACAACCAGCACGGCAAAATGTTTCAAGTCACAACTGTCAATCAAGTGTAAATTACGCCTCCTCCAGCTTGTCAGAGCCCAACGATTGGTTCAATTATAGCCAATGGGCTGATGTCTAAGAATTCAAATACCCTGAGACGCCGGAGCGCGTCACCTTTGAAAAAGCTGAAACGCTATCGGCGAAACATGTTAGTTATGGGTATCTGTTAATACCCTGTTTAGTCTCTCTTTTTTAATAGCATAGCTAACTCGAATTAATGTATTAATATAGTGGCAACTCGGACCTGAATTTACGTAATCCCTCCAAGTGTAAGTGGCAAAGTGCTAAGGGCAATCACTTGTTAATAATGTTAATAATATAAAACTATAACCGCTAGTTGTGTGAATTGACAGCCCTGACATATACTTAAGAACCTTTTGTTAATAATACAAGATTTCAGCGGCTAGTTGATACTATACCACAACTGTTAGTTGCGTGAATTGACAGCCTTGGTATATACTAAAGAATCCTCTGTCAATAATACAAGATTACTGAGGCTAGTCGTCTATACCGGCCGGTTTAGCTTTTTCTATTTTAATTATACAGTCACAAGTATCTTAAATGTTATATTCGCTCAATACCAGAACGGCAAATCCCTATAAGGGTTACTTTAGATAAAAAAATCACAAACGATTCATTGTCAAATACTTTAAAGTCATAGCAGCTAGCCGCTTACTTTGACTACTTCAGTGTACACTTCGATAACATACCTGCATGTATCAAACACGCAATCAGTTGCAAACACATATACATGAGAGTTACCCAAAATACAAAATTATAAAGATATTGCTGCTACAACAATCATTATATACATTTAACAATTGTGCTGCTGCTTATAAAGTGAACACTGTATAGTATAGAAGCTAGCTAAACAAAGAACTGTTGAAAATTAATTTATCTCAGACAGATCGTTCTAACTACCCCATCTCCACTATTACAATATAGGAGATGACAGTTGCAATCTAAAGTACTGTACCAATATTTGTAAATTGTGGGCGAGTGTAAGTGGAATAATATTACCTAATCAGTCTGTCAGAAGATCTAAGATATAACAGTGGATAGAGAGAGCCTGACAACTTTGACCACTAAATATAAATCACTGGAGTTCCAAACCAGTGAAATATTAACACCACTACCAATCAAAGCACAAACTGTCTACTTGTAAGACAAAGTTATGTTAAAGTACACCAAGCACCTATGTTGATTGTAGACACGTCATATGTTAATTAAACCGTCTATAACCCCTGTTGTAATAATAGCTTAATTCATACAGTATATATCATAAAAATTAAAAAATAAAAAATAGATACACAATAAGGCCATTACGGAATTGTGAGAAAATAATATATACTGCTACTATATATATAAACCAATAGTATAATTTACTGCAATAGAGGTGGCAAGGGGATAACAAATAACCATTGAGTTAAATACTAACTGTGAATCCACAGCTATCTTGAACCTAGTAATCCAACTTGAGGATTGAACAACTTATTTATAAGAGACTTAGCTATCCTGATATATATTAACTTCAAACCTGATTCAGGACAATAGTTACTAGTATTCCTCACAGACACTAATTCTTAATCTATTTTACAACCTAAGGGGGATTGACCTAACATCAAGATAATAAGAAAGGATAGAAACAATCCTTCCAGTAAAGTATATACAATCCACATATGGCTGTTCAATTATATATGTGAATAACTGTATTAGAGAATTTTGAACCACATAGTGGTGTATAACATCGATTTATATAAGCACATTACCTACTTGGAAGATTTACACTATTCAATACAGACATACCCCAATAATTGTTCAAGTCCGAGGCAAGTTATCTACCCAATATTCAGAGCCACTCTTATCTTTAGTAGAGTTGCTATGTGTTTTTAAAGTACACACATTTACACATTATACTTTTATCTAGTAAAGAGTTAATAAAAGTTGTGTTTTAATTTCTCCATCAACCCTCTGGCCTATAGTGGGTGTTTAAGTTTCATTTCAACCCTAATCTTAATTTTGGGGACAGAAGTGCTACCCAAGTGCATTCTTTCAGTCTTTACCTACTTTGGGTACAGATTATTCTTGTAAACCTTAGAAACTGGTGATGATCCATGTGAATGGGAATGTGTAAATACGCGTCCTTCAGGTCTATGGTCGTCATGAACTGACCTTCCTGAACCAATGGAAGAATGGAACAAATAGTTTCCATCTTGAAGGATGGAACCCTGAGGAATTTGTTGAGGAATTTTAAGTCTAGGATGGGACGGAAAGTTCCCTCCTTTTTGGGAACCACAAATAGATTTGAATAGAATCCTTGATCTTGTTCCTCTAGAGGGACTGGAACAATAACTCCCAAGGAGGATAGGTCCTCCACGCAATTTTAGAAGGCCTCCCTCTTTAACCGGTTTGAGGATAGTCTTGACAGGAGAAATCTGCCCCTTGGAGGGCAAGACTTGAATATTATTTTGTAACCCTAGGATACTATGTTCACAGCCCACAGATGTGGGACATCACGTATCCAAGCCTGCTGAAAAAAGGAAAGTCTGCCCCCCCATTTGATCCAAAATTGGATCGGGGCAGACCCTTCATGCTGATTTAGAGTCAGCAGAAGGCTTCTTTATTTTGCTTCCCCTTAATCTAAGGCTGACTGGTCCTCCAAGAGGTCTTGGCTTGCACTGGCTTGGAAGAAGAGGAGGAATACTTTAGTCCTTTAAGTTATGAAAGGAGCAAAAATTAGAATTCTGGTGACCCTTAGGTCTGTTCTTCTTGTCCTGAGGAAGGAAAGATCCCTTTCCACACGTAATTTCAGAAATAATTTCTGCCAGACCAGGTCCAAATAAAGTCTTCCTTTTTTTAAGGTAAAGACAAAAGCTTGACTTTTGAAGTTACATCAGCCGACCAGGATTTTAACCACAGAGCTCTGCGAGCTACAACAGTAAAGCTAGACATCTTAGCTTTCAGTCTAATTACCTGCATGTTAGCATTGCAGATAAAGGCATTGGCCAGTTTAAGAGCTTTGATCCTATCTTGGATCTCCTGTATCATAGTTTCCTCTGATATCAGATCAGACAAGGAGTCACACCACAACCATAGCAATACTTGCCGTAGGTTGCCACTGTAATCCTTGATGGATGTACATCTTTTTTTAAGTAAGCCTCAAGCTTAAAGGAAAAACTATCCTCTATAGGAATGGTAGTTCTTTTAGCCAAAGTAGAGATAGCTCCCTCTACTTTAGGCACAGTGCGACATGAATCACAAATGGAGTCAGCAACAGGAAACATCTTTTTAAAAACAGGGGAAGGGGAAAAAGAAACCCCTGGCTTATCCCATTCCTGAGCTATAATTTCAGACATCTTGTCTGGAACAGGAAAAACATCCACAGAAGAGGGAGAATCATAAACTCCATTAAGTTTAGAAGACTCTTTAGGGTTGAAAGCAACCAAAGGTTGAGAGTCGTCCAAAGTAGCTAGAACCTCCCTCAGTAGCAACCGGAGATGTTCAAGCTTAAATCTGAAATTAACTTCTTCAGATTTTTCCCCCATTGTGTCAGAGTCTGAGATCTCACCTTTAGAAGCAACTGAAGTATCGTCCTCATCAGACATTTGGGAAAGGTTGACCAATGCAGATTTAGAGGGGTCAGAAACCTTACTAGCAGGAAAGCAAAAAAAGCTGCAGACACCGCAGAAGTTATCCATGCAGCAAAATCCCCTGGCAAATAAACCCCAGGAGGTTGAGAGGAACTGCAGGGCACTGTATGTGAAACCATTAAGGCTTGGGACATTTGAGGAGAAAGCTGAGGCATATCCAGAACAGCATCCTGAGAGACAGTAGGCTAAGAAGGGAGTAATTTATCTTTGAATTTTAGAGTCTTAGCTAAGCATGAGGAACAAAATTGCATAGCCAAAACAATTTGGGCCTCTAAACTCAATAAACATTTATCCAAAGAAACAGAATCTTGGTCTGTATCCATAGCTGAAATAGTCCCAATAATAACTGAAAAAAAAGAAAGTTACGTCACTTTAAGAAAGGAGAGAAACCGTTATGTCACTTTAAAAGAGAGGAGTCTTAAAAATGTATACTGATGAAAAGTAATTATCATTATTTAAATAAGATCCCTCACACCTCTATACCTCAGCAAGCTGAGGAGTCTTACCACACCGGAACCAGAATTGATATAGGAATTGCAGGGAAACTCTTGCATGCACATCCACTGATCAGAAAGGCTGGCAGAGCTGTGAGCAACCGGATCAAAAAACTTAAGCAGAGCTAGCAAAGTGATCGCTAAACACACGCACTGCCCTTCCACTCCGCTCTATAATAAAGATAAACGGAAGTCACGTGATCAAACCTCAGAAAAGAAACTGCGCCACTAAAAACCGAGCGTTTCTGTCCAACCAGTAAAAACTAAAGTCTACTATAATTAACCCCATTCTTTCACTCCTATAATTAGTTTTTTAGGGAAGCATAAATACAGTATAATGCTCATAAACCCTAATTAACCCTTCTGCCAGTCTCTCAATAAAAAGGGGAAAAATTAACCCTTTAAAAAATTCACATACATCAGTGCCTGCCTAACTGCCCATGTTAACCCCTAAAGGTCATATACATGTCCCAGATGATGATCCACTAGAGGAATTAACCTCCAAAGTGTTGTCCTTCAGTACCTGGAAGGCAAATGTACTTACCAGTGGATCCAGTTGCAGGGCAGGAACAGCTTCTTATGTGTGATAGACAGGGACCTAAAGAAAAAAGAAAGAGCAGAGTAACCAACCCTGGCTTTCTATAAAGGGGTAACAATAATGTTAGAAATAAAGCAAAGACAACCTCGCTGGTTTCTAACTTCTAATAGCCACCATTACTCTTACTAAAGAGATTGACATGGACACACCTTAGCCCCAATCCTTGCTTGCAGGGAAAAGTACCCATACAAGGATTAAATATCTTCAGAGTCAGACACCATCTTCGCAAATACTCCATTGAGAGAGGCAAAAAGAATGACTGGGGATTATGGGTAAGTGAAGTAACACTTTACAGCTTTGCTGGGGTGCTCTTTGCCTCATCCGGCTGGCCAGGAGTTAAAAATATTCCACTAGTAATTGGAATTAAGTCATGGATTCTCCATGCTATAGGAAAGAAATGTTATCTAATTTGTCTCTCTTTCATATGTATGAACTTGTATGTTGTATACATGTTAATGAGCTATCAATTAACTCTGGATTTATTGTTTAAAAGAGTTGTCCAAATCCAAAGTCTGGAAGGAATGAACACTATTTACTAAAGTAAATTTTTACATATTAATACAGACAGAAAAACATGCCCAGTGTTAGTGCTTTGCTTTTTCATACTAAACTTAGTACCTCTATATACGTTTCCCCCCTTTTAATGTACATATCTGCATCTTACTTTATTGTCAGATATTTTCTTGTTTGCCATTGTAGTATATTATATAGTTTAAAACTCAATAAATGCTTCAATACAAAAAAATTAAGTATAAAGTAAAAACTTTATTTCACACAATGTCAATAGCTTATCGTTTTATAATTCATTAACATATAGTTAATTCATTAAAATGTGTATTGGGCAAGAAGCACATATATAGTTATATTTAGTTTGGTTAAAGGGATATGAAAAAAGAATTTATGCTTACCTGATAAATTACTTTCTCCAACGGTGTGTCCGGTCCACGGTGTCATCCATTACTTGTGGGATATTCTCCTCCCCCACAGGGAAAGGCAAGGAGAGCACACAGCAAGAGCTGTCCATATAGTCCCTCCCAGGCTCCGCCCCCCCAGTCATTCGACCGACGGTTAGGAGAAAAAAAGGAGAAACTATAGTGTGCCGTGGTGACTGTAGTGTATAGAGAAAGAAATTCTTCAAACCTGATTAAAAAACCAGGGCGGGCCGTGGACCGGACACACCGTTGGAGAAAGTAATTTATCAGGTAAGCATAAATTCTGTTTTCTCCAACATTGGTGTGTCCGGTCCACGGTGTCATCCATTACTTGTGGGAACCAATACCAAAGCTTTAGGACACGGATGAAGGGAGGGAGCAAATCAGGTTACCTAAACAGAAGGCACCACGGCTTGCAAAACCTTTCTCCCAAAAATAGCCTCCGAAGAAGCAAAAGTATCAAATTTGTAGAATTTGGACAAAGTGTGCAGAGAAGACCAGGTCGCTGCCTTACATATCTGATGAACAGAAGCCTCGTTCTTGAAGGCCCATGTGGAAGCCACAGCCCTAGTAGAGTGAGCTGTGATTCGTTCAGGAGGCTGCCGTCCGGCAGTCTCGTAAGCCAATCGTATGATGCTTTTCAGCCAAAAGGAAAGAGAGGTAGCAGTAGCTTTTTTGACCTCTCCTCTTGCCAGAATAAACTACAAACAGAGAAGACGTTTGTCTGAAATCCTTTGTTGCTTCTAAATAGAACTTTAAAGCACGGACTACATCTAAATTGTGTAACAAGCGTTCCTTCTTTGAAACTGGATTCGGACACAAAGAAGGCACAACTATTTCCTGGTTAATATTGTTGTTGGAAACAACCTTTGGAAGGAAACCAGGTTTAGTACGCAAAACAACCTTATCTGAATGGAACACCAGATAGGGCGGATTACACTGCAGAGCAGATAATGCAGAAACTCTTCTAGCAGAAGAATAGCAACCAAAAACAGAACTTTCCAAGATAACAACTTGATATCTATGGAATGTAAGGGTTCAAACGGAACCCCTTGAAGAACTGAAAGAACCAAATTTAGACTCCAGGGAGGAGTCAAGGGTCTGTAAACAGGCTTGATCCTGACCAAAGCCTGAACAAAAGCTTGAACATCTGGCACAGCTGCCAGTCGTTTGTGTAACAAGACAGATAAAGCAGAAATCTGTCCTTTTAGAGAACTCGCTGATAATCCCTTATCCAAACCTTCTTGGAGAAAGGAAAGGATCCTAGGAATTTTAATCTTACTCCATGAGAATCCCTTGGATTCACACCAACAGATATATCTTTTCCATATTTTATGGTAATCTTTCTAGTCACAGGTTTTCTGGCTTGTACCAGAGTATCTATCACAGAATCCGAAAACCCACGCTTAGACAAAATCAAGCGTTCAATTTCCAAGCAGTCAGCTGGAGAGAAACTAGATTTGGATGTTCGAATGGACCTTGTACTAGAAGATCCTGTCTCAAAGGTAGCTTCCATGGTGGAGCCGATGACATATTCACCAGGTCTGCATACCAAGTCCTACAAAAAATCTTTTTAAGCAAACCCTCCAATTTTTTATCCATAGGATCTTTGAAAGCACAATTGTCCTCAATAGGAATGGTCGTGCGCTTGGCTAGAGTAGAAAACTCCCCCTCGACCTTAGGGACTGTTTGCCATGTGTCCTTCCTGGGGTCGACCATAGGGAACAATTTCTTAAATATAGGAGGAGGGACAAAAGGTATGCCTGGCTTCTCCCACTCCTTATTCACTATGTCCGCCACCCGTTTAGGTATCGGAAAAGCATCAGGGTGCACCGGGACCTCAAGGAACTGTCCATCTTGCACAATTTTTCTGGGTTGACCAGATTGTCACAATCATCCAGAGTAGATAGTACCTCCTTAAGTAATGCGCGGAGATGCTCTAATTTAAATTTAAATGTCACAACATCAGGTTCTGCCTGCTGAGAAATTCTTCCTGTATCAGAAATTTCCCCATCTGACAAACCCTCCCTCACTGCCACTTCAGATTGGTGTGAGGGTATGACAGAAAAATTATCATCAGCGCCCTCCTGGTCTACAGTGTTTAAAACAGAGCAATCGCGCTCTCTCTGAAATGCTGGCATTTTGGATAAAATATTAGCTATGGAGTTATCCATTACTGCCGTCAATTACTGCATAGTAACAAGCATTGGCGCGCTAGAAATACTAGGGGTCGCCTGCGCGGGCATAACTGGTATAGACACAGAAGGAGATGATGTAGAACTATGTCTACTCCCTTCATCTGAGGAATCATCCTGGGCAACTTTACAATTTGTGACAGTTCTGTCCTTACTTTGTTTGGACGCAATGGCACAATTATCACACTATATTTGAATGGGGAACCACATTGGCTACCATACATACAGAACATGATCTATCTGAAGGTACAGACATGTTAAACAGGCTTTAACTGGTTAATAAAGCACAAAAACCGTTTTAAAACAAAACCGTTACTGTCTCTTTAAATGTTAAACAGGGCACACTTTATTACTGAATATGTGAAAAACTATGAAGGAATTATCCAATCTTTACCAAATTTTCACCACAGTGTCTTAATACATTCAAAGTATTGCACCCCAATTTTCAAGCTGTTAACCCGGAGCCGTTTTTAATTTTAACCCCCTTACAGTCCCAGCCACAGCCTTTGCTGCAACTTCACCAATCCCAGGGGGGTATAAGATACCAAATGAAGCCTTCTAGGAACGTTTTTAGTGGATTCCAGACCCTCACACATGCAGCTGCATGTATTGAACTCAAAATTAACTGCACAGTAATGGCGCGAAAATGAGGCTCTGCCTACTACAGAGAAAGGCCCTTCCTGACTGGGAAGGTGTCTTAACAAGTGCCTGGTGCTAAAAACGTTGCCCAATGTTATAAAAGTGTGAAATACAACTTCAAACTGCATATAATACTTAAATAAAGCAATCGATTTAGCCCCTAAAAGTGTCTACCAGTTTATAGCCCATAATAAGCCCTTTATTCTGTTTGAGACTAAGAAAATGGCTTACCAATCCCCATGAGGGAAAATGACAGCCTTCCAGCATTACACAGTCTTGTTAGAAAATGGCTAGTCATACCTTAAGCAGAAGAGCCTGCTAACTGTTTCCCCCAACTGAAGTTACTTCATCTCAACAGTCCTATGTGGAAACAGCAATCGATTTTAGTTACTGTCTGCTAAAATCATCTTCCTCTCACAAACAGAATTCTTCATCTTTTTCTGTTTCAGAGTAAATAGTACATACCAGCACTATTTTAAAATAACAAACTCTTGATAGAAGAATAAAAAACTACAACTAAACACCACAAACTCCTCACCATCCCCGAGGAGATGCTACTTGTTCAGAGCGGCAAGGAGAATGACTGGGGGGGGCGGAGCCTGGGAGGGACTATATGGACAGCTCTTGCTGTGTGCTCTCCTTGCCTTTCCCTGTGGGGGAGGAGAATATCCCACAAGTAATGGATGACACCGTGGACCAGACACACCAATGTTGGAGAAACCCAATTTTTTTTATGATTCAGGTAGAGCATGCAATTTTAAGCAACTTTCTAATTTATTCCTATTATCAATTTTTCTTCATTTCTTTGGTATCCTTATTTTAAAAGCAGGAATGTAAGCTTAGGAGACAGACCATTTTTGGTTCAGCACCATGGGTAGCGCTTGCTGATTGGTGGCTACATTTAACCACCAATGACCAAGGGCTACCCAGGTGCTGAACCTAAATGGGCTGTCTTCTCAGCTTACATTCCTGCTTTTCAAATAAGGATACCAAGAGAACGAACAAATTTGATAATAGGAGTAAATTAGAAAGTTGCTTAAAATTGCATGCTCTATCAGAATCATGAAAGACAAAATTAGGGTTTCATATCACTTTTTTTGTCAATTTTGTTTGTTAAATCAAGGGTAAAATGTGATATCCCACACACAAAAATATATTACTATATGGGGCCTCTCTCCTAGGTATAATTTTACTTCACAACCCCCCCCCCCCCCCCATATAACTCTTATATGCTGCTTAAATGCTTGGCAGAACAAATGTAAATAAAATAAGTAAATTAAAAAAGTAAGAATCTGTCTGCTTTTCAGCTGAAGCCATACAAATGTTTTTGTTTTTTCTTGTGTGCAGGTCTAAACCAAATGTGATCTGCCTATTAATGGTGCCTAAGTAAATGAGACCTTTTCTGGAATTAAAAAAATCTAATCTTTAGACAAATACTGATAAATAAAATAATTAAAAAGAACATTTTGTTAATACACAAATCAAAATTTAATAAATACATATTGTTTATTTATAGCAGTAAAAAACCAAAACAAAACAAAGAAACCTCCAGAATAAATAAGCAGTTTTATTGTGTGCTACATGCATACCCCATATTATTGCCTTGTCTTATACAGAAATAATTAATTAAGGTATTTCATAAAAGTAATACACAGACTCACTGAATATTATGTTTTTGTCTGCATAAAAAACAGAGATCTTACAAAGTGATGATGCTTTGTTGGTCTCTGTAAAAAAAAAAAATTGTATTACTTTATTGTAATATACAAGATCACATTATTGTGATTTATTATAATAAACACAAGTCATATTTTGCAGGTTGAATGTCGTATATAGAGAACCTACATTTTTTTTTCATGCAATGCACACATCCTACATAAATCTGTGTGAAGCAGGTATCATACATTTTCCAATACATACCTTTTGTCTTTTTTATTAAAGGCACATGAAACCCCCCAAAAAACATAATTTATGCTTACATGATAAATTAATTTCTTTCATGGTGGTGAGAGTCTATGATCCTTACACTTGGGAATTACTCTTCTGTATCACTAGGAGGAGGCAGAGACTCCCAAACCCCAGGAGCTCTATAATACCCCTCCGACATCACACATACCTCAGTCTAATGTATAGCCAAGCAAGTGAGGTAAGAAAAAGGAATAAGAGCCATAAAAGGAGCAGGGGGAAAAACTAACACCAGAAAAAAACCCTGAAGGGGTTTATCAGGTAAGCATATTCATGTTTTCTTTCATACAGGTGGTGAGAGTCCATAATCCTTACTCTTGGGAACTAATACCCAAGCTGTGGAGCACATGAGTAATAACATAAAGGGAGGAAAATAAATCCACAACCCCCATTTTTTTAATGCACTTAAAATTAGTAAACAGGCAAAGCAAAAAAACTGAGAAAAACCTTTCGACCAAAGGCTGCTTCAGAAAAAGCAAAAACAAAAATGGTAGAATTTAGTAAAAGTGTGCAAAGATGATCAAGTAGCTGCCTTGCAACTTTGATCAACTGAAGCCTCATTCTTAAAAGCCCAAGAAGTGCCAACTAACCTTGTAGAATGAGCAGTGTGATCTGCTGCGGCGGAGACTGACCTGCCTCCAAATAAGATTTGTGAATCAAAAGTTTTAATCAAGAAGCTAAAGAAATAGCAAAGGCAGTCTGACATTTCCTAGGTCAGACTAAATCCTTAGTAGCATCAAAATAATATTTCAATACTCTTTTTTTTTTTTAATTATTTATTTTTGGCGTACACACAGTCGTCAAGATACGGGCCTTGAAACAAAATTACAAACATTGTTCTTTACAGAGGAGAAACAAATCTTATCAAGTTATAAAGCATTTCAGACAATAACAGTGATTTTTAAATGAGAAAAAAAAAAAGAGCACAGCTTAACAGTAAAAGATACAATGATGTCCCAAGAACTCTGTATTAGAAGGGATATGGCCAGAGAAAGTTATAGCCTGTGTAACACATATTTTGAATTTATCCTGGAGAATATATAAAGCAAATCTCTATAAGGACGTAAATACATGAATATCTGTCCTAGGGTGGATTAAACATGCTTTTAAAAGATGTCGATACGGGGGGGGGGAGGGGAGTGGAAAGGGATGGGGAAGGAGGACACAGAAAAAGAAAGAGAGAAAGAGAGAAGGGAAGAAAGGAAAAAAAAAAAAAAAAAAAAACCTGCAATACCCCCCAGCCCTTTCTGCTCTCTCGCTATTCGGCCCAAAATGCTGGGTATCTACCCGCATTGATCAATTCCAGAATGTAGGCCGATTGGCTAAGTGGCTTAATTAATTGCTGCTGTGCCTGAGAGGGAAGTGACAGTATTACTAGACCCCATTTTTCTAGGAATCTCTTTATGTGGACCTCATTATACTTAGATATTGCATATTGTTCCACCATACATTGTTTCAATACTTCTTTTTTGAATTTTATGAAAGAAGGAAGGTGGGAGAGCTTCCAAGATGTCAGAATCGCATTCCTAGCTAGTAGAATTACGGTATTAATTAGCTTATAATTCTTTTGTTGTTGTGAAAATTTAACTAAGAAAATGACCATTTGGGCCTCTAACCTAATTTCTGTTTCTAAGATTTTATTCAACCAGAAGTTTATTTTCAGCCAGAACTGGTGGACTTTAGGGCATAACCAGATACAATGTAGAAGATTTGCTTGTTGAGCCTGGCATTTCCAACACCCGATAGTTTTTCTATACCATTTAGACAATTTGTCAGGGGTGATATATGTCGCATAAAGCATTTTTAAATGCCTTTCGCGCCATGCTAAGGCATTTCCTGTTTTATTCAACAAGTTCAGGCTTACTTGGATTTGTTGAGGCCTAAGCTCTGGGAAAGTATTATTCCAAATAGATACTATTTTCTCCAGGTGGGCCTCGTGTTTGGAAAACGACATCAACCGGTAAAATAAAGAGATTGACGAAGCCCCGCTGGTATATTGATTCATTAAGGTCCTTAACGGGACATATGTCCAATTAGAGCCGAATTTAAGTTTAAGATCTGTAATATAATGCTTTATTTGTAAGTACGCAAAGTGATCAGTTTGAGGAAGCTCGTACTCTGCTCTGATGTCGAGGAATGTTCTAATTATTGTAGTGGGAGTAACTAGTTGTTTTAAGAAGGTCAGCCCTTTCAGTTTCCACCTCTCAAAAACCTTATATGTGAAACCTGGAGCAAATCCTGGACATCCCTGAATTGGGAGATATTCCGAAACAAATGGGGTTGTGCCAATTTCTACACAGAACTTCTGCCATGCCAGGATCACGTTTTTAAACGTCAGCATTTTAGCAATTAGCGGAGGGAGTTGTGGAATTGGGCAATGTAGAAGAGCTTTTAAATTGAATGGGTGGACAAGGTTTGCCTCCCCAGCAAAAACAGTGAAAAATTCTTTCTCTGAGATCCAATCGGCCGCCAGTTTTGCGATTGAAGCAATGTTGTAGTAAGTAATATTCGGGAAAGCGAGGCCTGCCGACTCTTTAGAGAGTGATAGTGCACTTAATGCAATTCGGGGTCTTTTTCCTTTCCAGAGGAATTCAGTAGATATTCGGTTAAATAATTTTATATCTGCCTTATGTAGAAGAAAAGGTATATTTTGGAAAAGATATATTAACTTAGGTAAAAGTATGATTTTAATAAGCATAATCCGTGCAGAGAGAGAAATAGGAAGAGAGGCCCAGTCATTTAATTTCTGCTTACAATAATTGAACAATTTAGCATAGTTCAACTCATACCATTCGTGTGGAGCTTTTGACATTATTATTCCTAAATATTTTATTTGAGTAACTTCTCTAAATGGGTGATCTAGTACGTGGCAGGCAGTTCTGTGTATCCATAGTAGTTCGGATTTTTGAAGATTAATTTTGTAACCAGAAAATGACGCGAATATTTGCACTGATTCTAATAGCTTAGGAAGACTTTCTTTTAGGCCGGCTAAGAAAAAGAGTAAATCGTCAGCATACAGGGCAAGAACATATTTTTGTTTACCAATCTGGATACCTTCTAGCTGTTGCCTAAGAAGGATCGCCAATGGTTCTAATGATATCTTGAAGAGGATAGGCGAAAGGGGACATCCCTGCCTAGTGCCTCTCTGTAGAATAAAACGATCCATAATAGTACCATTGATAAAGATTGCTGAGGATGGATTATTATAGATAGCCTTAATCAAATTTATGAAATTTCCGGAAAAGCCAAACTTTTCCAAGGCCGAAAAGAGATGGTCCCAGCAGATATAGTCGAAGGCCTTTTCGGCGTCGACTGTTAGAATGGCAGCATCTTCTTTTTTTAATACTTTCTTATTATTCCGCAGATAGTCCAGTACCAGCATAACCTTACGGATATTTTTTGTCGGGCTTCTCCCCATCATGAAACCAGCCTGATTATCATGTATAATATTATTTAAGTGGGGGGCCAATCTTTTTGCAATTATGGACGTAAGAAGTTTATAATCAAAATTTAATAGGGAAATAGGGCGATATGAGGAAGGAATTTCAGGATCTTTTTCTTTTTTGAGAACTAAAGCTATATTAGATGCCGCAAAATACTGAGAACATGGGATATCTGCGGAATAATAAGAATTAAATAGCTTATGTAAGATAGGGGCTATTTGATCTGCAAGGATCTTATAGAATTCGGCAGGGAGCGAGTCGGGGCCGGGGGCTTTATTAAGTTTGGCAGTTGTAATACCAGTAAGAATTTCTTGTGTAGAGACCGGGGCATTGAGTTGATTAATTATCTCCTGTGACAATTTAGGGATCTTAACATTATCCCAGAACCTCTCTTTTGATTCTATATTGGGAGGTTCAGCTTTATAAAGATTTTTAAAGAAATCTGTAAACGTATGTTGAATGTCGTGGTTGGTGGTAAATCTGTTTTTCCCAGATCTAATTGCCGTGATATAATTAGAAGATCTCTTTTTGGTGATTTTAACAAGATATTTTGCTGCTTTCCCTGAATAGCCACCATAAAGTGATTTCTTTCTTATGTCTTCAGCTATCATTTGTTGTTTAAGAAAGATATCCCTTTGTGTTTTTAAATTTGTATATTTTTCTCCAAGCTTTTTGGAGGGAACAGCTATGAACGCATTGTATGCGTTCCTCACACTATTAGAAAGTTGAATTTCTTTCTGTAAATATTTTTTTTTAAGAGCACACATGTGCGCCTTAATGTCCCCACGTAACACAGCCTTTCCAGACTCCCAGAGTATTTCTGGCTTGTCCTTATAGTCATGATTATAACTCTTAAATTCCCTCCATTTGTTAGCTAACCAATTTTGAAAATGTAGGTTACTATGTAAATGGTTGGGAAAAAAGAAATTATTATTCGGTCTAGGTGTAAGAGATTTAGAATTAAGTTCTAGAGCTATCACCGCGTGGTCAGAGAGGACTATATCTTTAATATCGGCCTTTACTTCCTTACCACTTAAGTTTTCAGAGATTAAAAACATGTCTATGCGTGACAACGCTTGATGTCCTTTTGACAGACATGTAAAAGCTTTAACATCTGGGTTCAAACTTCTCCAGATGTCATATACACCTACTTTATGGCAGAATTTTTGTAGTGTTCGTGTTTTCTTAACTCGCTTAGTACTTTTAGATCTACTTAGTCTGTCTAAATTGGGATATGCTGTTAAATTGAAATCCCCTCCTATCACGACATTACGTCCTCTGTATATTACTAATTCTAATGCTAAATCCTCCCAAAACCTGACATCAGGTTGATTGGGGCCATAAATGTTACAAAGAATAAAGGAGCTCTTCTCTATTTCAATGTCAAGAATTTGATAACGGGCCTCTGGATCAATTTGGCTCTTATTTATTTTATATGTTAAATTTTTGTTGATCAATATTGCCACTCCTTTCTTCCTAACCTGTGACGGGGCAGCGATCACCTCCCCCACCCATCTAGATTTGAGTTTATCAATTTCATGCCTTTTTAGATGGATCTCTTGAAGCATAGCAATACCGGGCTTATGTAATCCCAATAGTTTTATTACGGCTTTCCGTTTGATAGGGGAAGTAATCCCACCCACGTTCCAGGAAAGAATTTTAATCGACCCTATGCCCGGTCCAATTTTGGTAAGATACAGCAAAACATTTTAAAACAAGCCATCAATTTATGCCATATCAAGTAATTACAAGCCATAAAATATAATAGGACAGGAAAGCAGAGGGGTGGGAGGGATGCAGGGAAAAAGAAAAGAAAAAAAAAAAAAAAAAAAGAAAAAGGGAGGCCCCCCCCGTTTATATACCAGAAATAGAAATACGTCTTTACATTCATACTCTTGAAAAGACCTTTCAACAATAATTTTACATTAAAAAAATTGCTCATAATCCAACATAAAAATGACTTCAATCAGTCAAACCAATCCTTAACATTCAAGGAATGCCATTATCTAAACAAAACTTTTGCGCTTCTACAGTATTGTTTAATATACTTGTTTGACCCTCAATAATCATGATTAATCTTGCCGGATAGACCAGCCTAACATTATAGTTTGCTTTCATAAGTCGAGAACAAAAGGGAGACATTTCTTTCCTCTTATTCGTAGTTTCAGAGGAAAAATCTTGAAAGATTAATACTTTTTGTTGCTCTAATATTAATGGGTTAGCTTTTCTGTAGTATCTAAGAATATTAATCTTGTCCTGGAAGTTTAGCATTTTAACCAATATGGGTCTGGGTCTAGTAATACCTTCAGAATTTTGCCGTACTGGACCCACTCTGTGAGCTCTTTCGATAATCATAGGCAACGGGGGAGCTGGCATTTTTAATAACTGAGGGAGTTTAATTGAGACGAAAGCAATTAGATCTGAGTATTCTGTGGATTCGGGAAGACCAATAATTCTTAAATTATTTTGCCGCGAGCGGTCCTCTAGGTCCTCTAATTTGGCTTGTAATACAGCTATTTGCGACCCAGATTCTTTATTGGACTGCTCACATTTATATAATCTATCTTCAGCGTCTGAAATTCGAGTCTCAATTTCCTCCAATCGAGCTGTAAACTGCCTCACTTCCAGGACAATATTATTTATATCTTGTTTAATTTCTTGTTTAACGACATCTAATTGCGGGGAGATCATCCTTGAAATCTGCTCAACTAATTCCGAAAAGTCAGAATTTGGGCCTGTACCATTATATTGTTCTTGTGGAACTATTAAAGAGCTCTCAGATAACTTAGTAGATTTCTTGTCTTTGTGTTTGGGAGGCATGGCCGGAGATGTTTGTTTATGTTGTGTAACAAATCTATCCATGTATGGTATACTTATTGCTCAAGTTAAGAGAAAGAGCGATATAAAAATAAAAGGCGGAAAAGAGAGAAAAAAAAAAAAAAAAAGGAAAAAAAGGGGGAGGGGGGAATTTGAGAATGTGGGGGGACTCCGACTGTCACTTACTATCCCTCAATGTGACAGAATGCAATACAGTGAATAAGGACTTGTTAATGTGCAATACTAAAGGTGAAAAATGTGATGTGTGTGAGAATAGGTAAATAATTTAGTGACAAAGAAGATAATAGGAAAAAAAAAAAAAAAAAAAAAAAGGGAAAAATTTATTCTGTGATGAAAAGGTGAAAATGTGATTCCAGCTGTCACTTGTTTCCCCTAAGCGTGGCAGAGGATATTATCGTGGATGAGGGCTTGTGTTATAGTGTAATAGTTAAATGGAGATGTGAAACGTGCGAAAGAAAAAAAAAAAAAAAAAAAAAAAGGAAAAAAAGGGAAAACTTCCTTTAAAAAGTCGTATCCAAATTCTCTAACCCAAAATTGAACTGCTTAAATATTATTATATTTATAGGTCATGAAGCAATATTATCAGTGCTTACTATCACAAACTTCCATTTATCATAACATTATCTAACTTAGCGCAGAATACCATCAGCATAGGAAAACTATTGAGAATAGATCTGAGGACTCTCTTAAATATCAGATAGTCTTGCGTGACCTGTCTCCAGGGCACTCTTATAGTCCATTAACAATAGACCATTACATCCCCAAAAAAACAGGATAGTATAACTTTTGCGGACTACCAGGCACACTGCTCAATGTTCATATAGGTAGGAAAAAGGAAAAAAAGAAAAAAAACAAAAAACAGTCTTAGGTGTAATCCACTTAATGACCAGACAAGAAATCATGCAGGAATAGATACTTCTGTAGACATCCAACCTTCCTGTATTAAACTTCCTTCACTTTAGCCCTATTAGGGCAAATACAAGGCTTAATGTCAGAATGTGTATCCGCAGTAGAGAACAAAACTAGTGTCAATGTTATAGTCCTGCTCTGTAACAGTGTTGTGAGGCACTTGTGCTGAGTTTTCTTCTTGGGCTTCTGTTTAGGAAGAAAGATAGCCTGGAGGATACCATTAAAGATTGGTGAGGAACTTCAGTCAAAATGTATGGTAATAGCCCTTAGATAGAGGTTGATACCAGAGTTATGTTCCTACCCTGAATCAGGGTCCTGGGAGCTGTTACTAGGTTATCAGATTATTAAATCCTTTTCCCATGGAGAAATATCAGAAGAGGCCCTGTGTTCATTATCATCAGCGGCCGGGCTTATTGCAAGACTTCGTAACCCAGAATGAAAGCCGGTCCCTTTAATGGGGGGGGGTATCAGGGCCAGTGTTCCTACCCTGTGTCAGGGTCCTGGGAACTGCTGATCACTTTCTAATGCCAAATTTCTTTTACAGCCTTTGAATATATTCTGAGAGTCCCAAAAAAAGCAGCACCACTGTCACCCCATAAGTAACTTATTGTGCGATGTGTGTAATGGTGGCAATCTGGTAGCAGATCTTAAGAGCACTTTTTCCCAGCTTTGAATCTCTCTGAATCAGCCCACTATTCACACTGCTCTGTTAGAGCTTTATGTAGCGCCCATACCGCTGTTCTTTTTGGTCTTAAGTGACGGACTTAGTAAGATATAGCCAAGCGAAATATAACCCAAGTAATGGGCATAAGTAGACAGGGGGGCCCAGACAATATAAGGCTTTTAGTACTCACGACCAGTCTTCCAGCCTGGTTCCCAGTGTAGCGATTCCTGAATTCTCTCGCTGAGTGCCTTTTCTTGAGGGATAACCCTGGGGGGTGTATACCAAGCTCTGCTGCACGTCCCAGGAGCTTTCTCACACAGTTCCACTCACTGCGTTCCCCTCACAAGTTGGGCTATGTGAGAAAGGAGGTAGACGCCGCGCCAGGGCGGCGGTGCTTCCACAACGAAGCCGCTTCTGTCTTGTGACTTCGGTCACGCTGATAGCCTTAGGCCAAATCTCCGGTCTGCAGAGAAAAGTTGCAGCGGAAGGAGGAGTAGCGTTGGGGCGATGTAACAGGCCCTGTGTTTTCGGCGCGCGAAGCAGCAACCAACCACCTCGCTCCGCCTCCAAACCGGAAGTCCAATATTTCAATACTCTAACAACATCCAAATAATACAAAGATCTTTCAGAAGCATTATTAGGATTAGGACAAAAAGAAGGAACAACAATCTCTGCCAATGTTCTCTGAAGAAATAACCTTAGGCAAAAAAAAGGAATGACGTCAATAAAACAGCATTATCCTGATGAAAAATCAGATTAGAAGGCTCACAAGAAAGAACAGACAATTCATAAACTCTTCTAACAGAAGATATAGCCAAAAGAAACAACACTTTCCAAGAAAGTAGTTTAATGTCCAATGTATTCATAGATTTAAAAGGAGGAGCCTGCAAAACCCTTAACACTAGGTCAAAATTCCATGAAGGAGAAATAGGCTAGAAAACAGGTTTAATACAAACCAAAGCTTGAACAAAACAATGAACATAAGGAAGATTAGCAATCTTTCGGTGAACCAAAACTGAAATAGATGAAATCTGCCCTTTCAGTGAACTGGCAGACTCTTATCTAGACCATCCTGCAAAAACTGCAGAATCCTAGGAATTCTGAAAAAATGCCAGAAAAAACATGATTTATACACCAAGAAATAAAGGCCTTTCAGACCTTGTGATAGATCTTGCAAGTAACAGATTTACAAGCCTGAATCCGGGTTTCAATCACAGATTCAGAGAAACCCCTATGTCTCAGAACTAAGCGTTCAATTTCCATACCATTAAGTTTAGAGACTTGAGATCCAGATGGAAAAAAGGACCTTGAGACCGCAGAGGAGGCGGCCAACTGGACATCTGAATCAGATCCAAATACCAAATCCTGTGAGGCCAAGCTGGGGCAATCAGGATTACAAAGGACTTCTCTAGCCTTATCTTGGAAATCACTCTAGGAAGAAGAACCAGAGAAGGAAACAGAAAAGCAGGCTTGAATGATCAATGGACAAACTCAAGGGCAGCGCTCAGAAAAACATCCTCCCTCCTTTAAGCTGAAAAACACCGTACTGATCTTCACACTGTGAGAAAACACACCACTATTGTCCAAGTCCGAAGACGTCAGGAAGTAGAAACAATACACAGGATAGCAGGTGCTGTTCAAAAGAAGCAATCCACCAACGCTCCAAAGTACAACTCCAGTAACACAAACGCACCCTGCCACGGCAAGAAGCACATCAGGAGAAGGCAAAAGGACTTTATTTCATTATTCCATCTTGAATATTCAAAAACATGTAAACACACACTGAAAAGAAATTATATGCAGCATGTAAACTCGGTCAAACGCATTTCGTTAGTAAACTGACTTCATCAATGACCGTAACTTAATGCTAACACACACAGCATACTTATACACTAAAAAGTCCCTCCTCCTATTACTAATTGGATGTGGAGAGCAACAAGCTTCAAATTTAACACTTGCAGTGCTGAACATAAGGGTAGAAAAAAGTGCAAAAATGCAGTTAAGAGCCTTTATAACCAGAAAACCAAGGTATATATACAATAAAGTGCATTAATACCAATATAATAACTGCGCTCTACTGGGACCACAAGAGTAACATCAATTAATCAGAAGTAAATACATAAACTATATGCAATATGAATAAGTTCAAAGTAATAAATTAAAACAAAAATGTATTTAGTTTTTTCTTTTAACTTACTGCTGTGACATTGTCTATCTGAAAACGGAGATTAGACTCCCTTTTTAATAGAGTCCAAGCTTGAAGGGCCCTGACTATTGCATGGAATTCTAGAAAATCGATTGGTAACCTCGCCTCATGAAGATTCCAAACCCCCTGTGCTGTCAGAGACCTCCAGACAGCTCTTCAATCTGTAGCTTGCATCTGTAGTGATCTTAGTCTGACTTGAGACTGACTTGAACTGGGATCCAAAAATATCTTGAGACAGTATAATCCCTGCACGTTGATTCAGCACACAAAGCTGAAGAGGCCTCGTGAAATCGAGCAAAAGGAATTGCATCTGAAGCTGCAATCATGAGACCTAATACTTCCATACACATAGCCACAGAAGGAAACGAGACTAAAGGTTTAGACAATTGAGGAAAGAAATGTGTATATGGTGCACAAATCTAACCCCTGCAATACACACTAATCTGCTCCCATAAGGCAGAAACTACAGGGAATAGTACAAAAGTAAAAAGATGTGTGTGTATGCGCTAACAGCTGTGGGGATGAGAGAAATAAGCAAATTTATAATTATAAGATAATATTTATGGGTAGGTGGTTCACAGCAAACTATCTACTATGTAAATGAATGCAAATGCTCCTATAGTTGTATAGCATGAAATGTAACTAGGTATCAGATATCAGCCTAATATCAATCAAAGCGTATAAAAAATAAAATAAGTCTAAAAGTTATTCCTACAAAAATTCTCTAGCGGTTATGTTTATGGTACACTTATCAATGTTGTCATGGATTCATATACATCTAATTTGTAAATGAAAATATAGCTGAATCACAAAACTCAATGAATATTGAAGCGCCAAAATAATGTTTATGACGTTAATAACGTTATATAGCGATAAAAAATTGTTTATTCCATTAAAAAAAACTAACATAAAATATATATAAATATATGACCGGTCATGTACATGAACACATAAACCTTTTACATAAAAATAGCTGTTACTCTTTTAGGGCAACTCAATTCAAAGTATTTACAGGGGTGCATACAATCAAAATCCTTGTTGTTGTGCGTCTTATGTTATATAAATAAGGTAGTCTTCTTTTTAGTGAAAATGTGACCTCTATTAACACCTGTGCCGTACCCTGACGGAGGATTCAGCTCGAAAAAGGAGCAGGTAGGCACTGTAGAGGTGTAGCAGCCCTACAGCGTGGTTGATAGAGATCACATTTTCACTAAAAAGAAGACTACCTTATTTATATAACATAAGACGCACAACAACAAAGAATTTGATTGTATGCACCCCTGTTTTGGATATTTGGATGTATACACGGAACTACATGTAAACGGAACTTTCAGTTTAACCAATACCCATATGAACTAACATAACAGAGGTGGATTTCAAAATATTGGTTTAATTAATGGGACAATAGTTTCTAGGATTTATTGTCTAAATCAACAACATTGCACAGTCTAATAAGACCAATTTTCAGATGTAAATACTTTGAATTGAGTTGCCCTAAAACAGTAACAGCTATTTTTATGTAAAAGGTTTATGTGTTCATGTACATGACCGGTCATATATTTATATATCTTTTATGTTAGTTTTTTTTAATGGAATAAATAATTTTGTATCGCTATATAACGTTATTAACGTCATAAACATTATTTTGGCGCTTCAATATTCATTGAGTTTTGTGATTCAGCTATATTTTCATTTACAAATTAGATGTATATGAATCCATGACAACATTGATAAGTGTACCATAAACATAACCGCTAGAGAATTTTTGTAGGAATAACTTTTAGACTTATTTTATTTTTTATACGCTTTGATTGATATTAGGCTGATATCTGATACCTAGTTACATTTCATGCTATACAACTATAGGAGCATTTGCATTCATTTACATAGTAGATAGTTTGTTGTGAACCACCTACCCATAAATATTATCTTATAATTATAAATTTGCGTATTTCTCTCATCCCCACAGCTGTTAGCGCATACACACACATCTTTTTACTTTTGTACTAAAGGTTTAGACAAGCTGATACCAATCTTAACCATCTCTGCTCTGTTAGAGAAAGACTGATGGATACTGAGTCTATTTGGAAACTTAAGAAAGTTAACTTTGTCTGAGGAACCAAAGAACTCTTTGGAAAATTGATCCTCCAACTATGCTTTTGAAGAAACAACAAGACTTGGTTGGTGTGAGATACTGCTAAAGGAAAAGACAGAACATGAACCAAGATATTTTTCAGGTAAGGAAACTGCAATACCCTGAGTTCTGATCACAGACAAAAGGGCACCCATAACCTTTGTAAATATTATTGGAGCTGCCGGACCCAATGGTAGAGCAACAAACTGTAACAAACTGTAAATGTGTAAGTGCAAACCTCAGAAACTAGCAATTTTCTCTGTGAATTGGAACATGAAGGTAAGCATCCTTTAAATCTATTGTGGACATAAACCGACCTAGCTGAACAAAAAGCAGAATAGTCCTGATAGATTCCATTCTGAAAGATGGAATCCTTACAAATTTTTTCAGAGCCAGCACTGGTCTGAAAGTGCCTTCCTTCTTTGGAACAATGAAGAGATTTGAATAAAATCCCATCCCCTGTTCCTGCAAAGGAACTGGAACAATCATTTCCAGATCTGACACAGATTGAAGAAAAGCTTGAGCTGTTACATGATTACTTGTAACATTGGACAGAAAAAAACCTCTCTGGGAGGCCCTGTTTTGCATCCTATTCAATATCCCTGAGAAACAATATTTCAAACCCAGGGATCTGGAACAGACTGAAACCAAGCCTCCTAAAAGAGGCTTAATCGGCCCCCTATCAGAACTTCTGGATCGGAGGCTGCACCTTTACGCGTTTTTGGATGTAGGGATAGATTTCTTACCCTGCTTTGACTTGTTCTAGTTAGCATTAGTTCTCCAGACTGAAACAGAGAAACCTTACTTTTGAGCAGAGGAGTCAGTTTTCTGTTTCTTATTCTGACTTATGTCTTGAGGAAGAAAAGCCCCTTTACCTCCAGTAATAGTTTAAATAATAGAATCTAAATCAGAACCAAATAACTTCTTTCCCTGAAAGGAAAGAGACAATAATCTAGATTTAGATACCATATCCCAGACTAGGATTTAAAGGGATACTCAAGTCAAAAAGTAAATTGCTTACCTGATAAATTAATTTCTTCTATGGTACGACGAGTCCACGGATTCATCCTTTACTTGTGGGATATTATCTCCTGCTAACAGGAAGTGGCAAAAAGCACCACAGCAGAGCTGTCTATATAGCTCCTCCCTTAGCTCCACCCCCCCAGTCATTCGACCGAAGGTACAGGAAGAAAAAGGAGAAACTAAAAGGTGCAGAGGTGACTGAAGTTTAAAATAAAAAAAATATATAATCTGTCTTAAAATGACAGGCGGGCCGTGGACTCGTCGTACCATAGAAGAAATTAATTTATCAGGTAAGCATAAATTTACTTTTCTTCTATAAGGTACGATGAGTCCACGGATTCATCCTTTAGTTGTGGGATACAATACCAAAGCTACAGGACACGGATGAATGGGAGGGACAAGACAGATGGCTAAACAGAAGGCACCACTGCTTGAAGAACTTTTCTCCCAAAAATAGCCTCCGAAGAAGCAAAAGTATCAAATTTGTAAAATTTGGAAAAGGTATGAAGCCTTACAAATCTGATCAACAGAAGCATCATGTTTAAAAGCCCATGTGGAAGCCACCACTCTAGTAGAGTGAGCTGTAATTCTTTCAGGAGGCTGCTGTCCAGCAGTCTCGTATGCCAAACGGATGATGCTTTTCAGCCAAAAAGATAGAGAGGTAGCTGTAGCTTTTTGACCTCTACGTTTTCCAGAATAGACAACAAACAAAGAAGATGTTTGACGGAAATCTTTGGTCGCTTGCAAATAAAACTTCAAATCACAAACCACGTCCAAGTTGTGCAACAGACGCTCCTTCTTAGAGGAAGGATTAGGACAGAGAGAAGGAACAATAATCTCCTGATTAATATTCATATTAGTAACAACCTTAGGAAGGAATCCAGGTTTGGTACGCAAAACCACCTTATCAGGCGAGTCGCATTGCAATGCAGATAGTTAAGAAACTCTTCGAGCCGAAGAGATAGCAACTAAAAACAGAACTTTCCAAGATAGAAGCTTAATATCTATGGAATGCATAGGTTCAAACGGAACCCCTTGAAGAACTGTAAGAACTAAATTCAAACTCCATGGCGGAGCAACAGGTTTAAACACAGGCTTGATTCTAACTAAAGCCTGACAGAACGACTGAACGTCTGGAACATCTGCCAGACGCTTGTGCAGTAAAATTGATAAAGCAGATATTTGTCCCTTTAGGGAACTAGCTGATAGCCCCTTCTCCAATCCTTCTAGGAGAAAGGACAAAATCCTAGGAATCCTGATCTTACTCCATGAGTAGCCTTTGGATTCGCACCAATAAAGATATTTACGCCATATCTTATGATAGATTTTCCTAGTGACAGGCTTTTGAGCCTGAATCAAGGTATCTATGACCGACTCAGAGAATCCCCGCTTGGCTAAAATCAAGCGTTCAATCTCCAGGCAGTTAGCCGCAGAGAAACTAGATTTGGATGCTGGAACGGACCTTGAATTAGAAGGTCCTGTCTCAGTGGCAGAGTCCATGGTGGAAGAGATGACATGTCCACCAGGTCTGCATACCAAGTCCTGCGTGGCCACGCAGGTGCTATCAAAATCACCGAAGCTCTCTCCTGTTTGATTCTGGCAATCAAACGAGGAAGGAGAGGAAAAGGTGGAAACACATAAGCCAGGTTGAATGACCAGTGTACTGCTAGAACATCTATCAGTACTGCCTGAGGATCCCTTGACCTTTACCCGTAACAAGGAAGTTTGAAGTTCTGACGAGACGCCATCAAATCCAATTCTGGTGTGCCCCATTGCTGAATCAATTGTGCAAACACCTCCGGATGGAGTTCCCACTCCCCTGGATGAAAAGTCTGACGACTTAGAAAATCCGCTTCCCAGTTCTCCACTCCTGGGATATAGATTGCTGATAGATGGCAAGAGTGAGTCTCTGCCCATCGAATTATTTTGGTAACCTCTATCATCGCTAGAGAACTCTTTGTTCCCCCCTGATGATTGATATGCTACAGTCGTGATATTGTTCGACTGGAATCTTATGAATCTGGCCGAAGCCAGCTGAGGCCATGCCAGAAGCGCGTTGAATATCGCTCTCAGTTCTAGAATATTTATCGGGAGGAGAGTTTCCTCCTGAGTCCACACACCCTGTGCTTTCAGGGAATTCCAGACTGCACCCCAGCCCAATAGGCTGGCGTCCGTCGTCACTATGACCCATGCTGGCCTGCGGAAACACATTCCCTGGGACAGATGATCCTGTGACAACCACCAAAGAAGAGAGTCTCTGGTCTCTTGATCCAGATTTATCTGAGGAGATAAATCTGCATAATCCCCATTGCACTGTTTGAGCATGCATAGTTGCAGTGGTCTGAGATGCAAGCGAGCAAACGGAACTATGTCCATTGCCGCTACCATTAATACGATTACCTCCATACACTGAGCCACTGACAGCCAAGAAATGGAATGAAGAGCTCGGCAGATGGTTAAAATCTTTGATTTCCTGACCTCCGTCAGAAAAATTTTCATGTCCACCGAATCTATCAGAGTTCCCAGGAATGGAACTCTTGTGAGAGGGATAAGTGAACTCTTTTTTTACGTTCACCTTCCACCCGTGAGATCTTAGAAAAGCCAAAACGATGTCCGTGTGAGACTTGGCTAGTTGGTAAGTCGACGCCTGAATTAAGATATCGTCCACAGCTATGCCCTGCGACCTTAGAACTGCCAGAAGGGACCCTAGCACCTTTGTGAAAATTCTGGGAGCTGTGGCCAACCCGAAGGGAAGAGCCACAAACTGGTAATGCTTGTCCAGAAAGGCGAACCTGAGGAACTGGTGATGATCTTTGTGGATAGGGATGTGTAGATACGGATCCTTTAAGTCCACAGTGGTCATATATTGACCCTCCTGGATCATTGGTAAAATAGTCTGAATGGTCTCCATCTTGAAGGATGAGGAATTTGTTTAGGATCTTGAGATCTAAAATTTGTCTGAAGGTTCCCTCTTTTTTGGGAACCACAAACAGATTGGAGTAGAACCCCTGCCCCTGTTCTGTTTTCGGAACTGGGCAGATCACTCCCATGGTATATAGGTCTTCTACACAGCGTAAGAACGCCTCTCTTTTTGTCTGGTTTACAGACAATTGAGAAAGATGGAATCTCCCCCTTGGAGGAGAATCTTTGAAATCTAGAAGATACCCCTGGGTTACGATTTCTAAAGCCCAGGAGTCCTGAACGTCTCTTGCCCAAGCCTGAGCAAAGAGAGAAAGTCTGCCCCCTACCAGATCCAGTCCCAGATCGGGGGCTACCCTTTCATGCTGTCTTGGTGGCAGCAGCGGGCTTCTTGGCCTGTTTACCCTTGTTCCAATTTTGGTTAGGTCTCTAGACTGACTTGGATTGAGCAAAATTCCCCTCTTGCTTTGCAGCAGGGGAAGAGGTAGAGGGACCACCTTTGAAGTTTCAAAAGGAATGAAAATTATTTTGTTTGGTCCTCATCTTATTTGTCTTATCCTGAGGAAGGGCATGGCCTTTCCCTCCAGTGATGTCTGAAATGATCTCTTTCAGTTCAGGCCCGAATAGGGTCTTACCCTTGAAAGGGATGGCTAAAAGCTTAGATTTTGATGACACATCAGCAGACCAGGACTTAAGCCATAACGCTCTATGCACTAAAATGTCAAAACCTGAATTCTTTGCCGCTAATTTAGCCAGTTGAAAAGCGGCATCTGTAATGAAAGAATTAGCTAGCTTGAGAGCCCTAATTCTATCCAGAATATCATCTAATGGGGTCTCAACCTGAAGATCCTCCTTCAGAGCCTCGAACCAAAAAGAAGCTGCAGTAGTTACAGGAACAATGCATGCTATAGGTTGGAGAAGAAAACCCTGATGAACAAATGTTTTCTTTAGGAGACCCTCTAATTTTTTTATCCATAGGATCTTTGAAAGCACAACTGTCCTCAATAGGTATAGTTGTATGCTTAGCCAGGGTAGAAATAGCTAACTCCACCTTAGGGACCGTCTGCTACGAGTCCCGCATGGTGTCTGATATGGGAAACATTTTCTTAAAAGTAGGAGGGGGAGCGAACGAAATACCTGGTCTATCCCACTCCTTAGTAACAATGTCCGAAATCCTCTTAGGGACCAGAAAAACATCAGTGTAAGCAGGAACCTCTAGAAATCTGTCCATTTTATACAATTTCTCTGGAACTACAATAGGGTCACAATCATCCAGAGTCACTAAAACCTCCCTGAGCAATAAGCGGAGGTGTTCTAGTTTAAATTTAAAAGTCGTCATATCTGAGTTTGTCTGAGGGAACATCTTTCCTGAATCAGAAATCTCTCCCTCAGCCAGCAAATCCCTCACCCCCAACTCAGAACATTGTGATTGTACATCGGATATGGCTAATAAAGCGTCAGAGGGCTCAGCATTTGTTCTCACACCAGACCTAGTGCACTTCCAGTGCAACCCAGGCAGCTTAAATAAAACCTCTGTGAGGGTAGTATTCATAACTGCGGCCATATCTTTGAAGAAATTAAAAACTAATATTTTATCACCTCTTTCACTTTACCCTTCCTAGTACTTAGAGTAGGCAAAGAGAATGACTGGTGGTGGAGCTAAGGGAGGAGCTATATAGACAGCTCTGCTGTGGTGCTCTTTGCCACTTCCTGTTAGCAGGAGATAATATCCCACAAGTAAAGGATGAATCCGTGGACTCATCGTACCTTATAGAAGAAATTAAACTTTCAGAATTTAGATAGAGCATGCCATTTTAAACAACTTTTCAATTTACTTCCACTAACAAAATGTGCAGTCTCAAGTCATCCCGAATTCAAAAAATTAAAACAGAAAGTAGATTGGTTTACTCCCCAAAAGAGATAGGTGAGGCATTTAGAACCTACTATGGAAACGTATATAATATTGAGAAACAGGAAAACATAGACATAGCACAACGCCCAACTATAACTGAATTTCTAAAAACACTAAATATGCCTAAATTGACAGAGGACCGAGTCGAACAGCTATCCGAACCTATTAATTTACTTGAAATCAAGAGAGCAATTAAACAGTTAAAGCTCCATATGACCCCTGGCCCGGACGGTTTTTCCCCTCTATTCTATAGGGCCTATAGTGACATTCTTTCACCTTACCTACGGAGGCTCTTTACCCAAGCCTTCGAATCGGGCTCATTACTCCCTGAGTTTCTTGGGGCCAGTATTTTAACCATACCTAAGGAAGGGAAGGACCCTCAGCTGTGTTCTAGCTATCATCTCATATCGCTCATAAACATAGACGTCAAACTATTTGCTAAAATTTTGGCTAGTAGATTATCTAAACTGCTACCTACTATCATCCATAGAGACCAAGTTGGGTTTACCCTGTCTAGACAGAGCTCTGATAGCACTAGGAGACATTTGAATATCTTTACAGAGTCGCAGAGAATGGGCCTCTTACTCCTGACCCTGTCTTTTGATGCAGAAAAAGCCTTTCACAGGGTCAGGTGGAATTATATAGATGATGTTATGAAACAAATGGGTATCCCGAGAGTCTTTCAAGTGGCCGTTAGAGCCTTATATTCTGGCCCCACAGCCAGAGTGAGAGGATTGGACTTCTGTTCCGACCTCTTTTCTCTCAGTAACGGAAACAGACAGGGGTGTCCCCTGTCCCCACTTCTATTCACTATAGCCATTGAGCCCTTAGTGACCGCTATACATCAACACCCAGACATTAAAGGCCTCTTTCTTCATGGTACCCTTCAGAAACTGAGCCTCTTCGCTGATGACCTCACAGTCTTTCTATCGGATCCCATTAGATCGCTACCCCCCCTCTTGGATCTATTTAGACTCTTTGGTACTCTTTCATACTATAAACTAAATGTTGATAAAACTTAGGCCTATCCCCTAAACATACCTGAGACCCAAATTGTCAACCTCCAGGAGCAATATTCCTTCAGATGGAATAGAGATGGCATTAAACATCTGGGGGTGTTCATCTCACATGACCCGAAAAGGGTGGTGGAGGGGAACTACTCTCGTATATTACAATCCCTAACCCACGATGTCACGTTACCCAGATACAGAGAGATATCCTGGATGGGGAGAATCTCTGCTTTCAAGATGATGCTGCTCCCAAAGCTTACCTACCTCTTTAGATGCTTGCCCCTGTGAGTTCCGAATGCTCTCCTAGACCGATTTAAATCGGTCTTAAACACCTATGTTTGGGGCAACACCAAACCCTGTATAGCGCGTGCTATCCTACAAGTACCAATAGCAAAAGGCGGGTTAGGGTTACCTAATTTTAAATCCTATTATGACGCCGCAATGTTGACGCATATCTCTAATTGGCAGGGTTTTAGGGGAACGCCCCAGATGGTACAAGATAGAGCAAGCATCGCTTCCTGCCAATGTTCTTTTACAAGATCTCCCATGGCTCCCCCAACACTGCTTAACTAAATTTTCGATCACTAATTCAGTCTTACTCGACTGTCTAAAAGCATGGCACAAACTAAGACACTATCCCCAGGTAGCACCTCACCCTTCCCCAATCCATAGTGTCAAGGGCCTGATCTTGGGCCTCCCTGAATCTAACCCCAAACTTTGGGAAACCTCGAGATTACGTATCCTCACAGACTTATATGATGGGGCCAGTTGGCTCACTACCAACAAAATTAATCTAAAATTCGACATCCCCCAAAAACTCACATTTGAGTCAATGAGATTTCGGTCCATTTTACATAGTTGGGGGTTTACCACCTCGACCCCTAGAGACATGACCTTATGGGAGACAAGATGGAAGGCAGGCATACAGGGACGGAGACCTATGACAATACACTATAAATGCTTAATAGACTCCATAAAACTAAAAAAGACCCATAACATCTTAGCATGGGAAAGGGACCTTAGATTTGTTGGGGAACCGGAAAGCTGGGAGAGTGCTATTATATTAACTAAAAAGACAACCCACTGTGTCACGCTGTTTGAACTCTATTACAAGCTCCTGACTAGATGGCACTGGGTTCCGGCTAGACTGCACAGGCTCTCACACACTCACTCAGACTTATGCTGGAGGAATTGTGGAAATAGAGGTGATGATAAACACATATGGTGGGAATGCCCCTGCATACAAAATCTGTGAAAAGAGGTACTAGATCTGTGTGACAAACTAGGCATCCCAACAGTAAGAACCCCAGAGATATGCTTATTCCACATAGACCTTCCCCAGAGCACCAAGGCCCAAAAACACCTATTCATATATATCATGATGGCAACGAAACTCGCTCTGGCGAGACACTGGAAGCAGCAGGTTACCTCCCCACTACACAAAGTGTTAGAAATTATCAATTACATCAGAGGCATGGAGGAGGCGGGTTCTATCAATAGAGGCGCCCTTGACTTGTACTCTCAGATATGGGAGCCTTGGAACTGCACGCAAAAACTAGAGACTAGAATAGACTATGCTGCATCCCTTATTGAGAGTATCCCAGAACTTTCCTCCCTCTTCTTCTCTTTAGGATTCTTTTCTTTTCCCCCCTCTCTGAGTTTTTCCCTTCCCCTTCTTTCCCCTACCCCTCTCTCCCATATACACCTGATTTTGTATGTTTTGCTCTGATGAAATCGCAGACGTTTGATGATGGCTGTGACTAGACCAATGCTTGCTCATATGTTATTACCTTTGTTACCTAAAATTATGTGGTTTAAGCCCACAGTTATGGGAAGCAGTACCCATCTTCTACTAACTTTTATGTATATATACACGGTTTTTCTTATGTTTACTGCACCAAAAAGGAAAATAGGCACTTCTATAGATGACCTCCAAGGTTCAGACACCTGATTTACTGTTACACTGATTTCTATGTAAAGTGAATATGCTATTCCTAATATGTCTGGACCTGCGGTCCTATCTGCATTCTGTAATCTGCCCATTATAATTTATAATATGTTTGTTGCCTTCAATAAAAAAATTATTTAAAAAATAATAATAAAAAGAAATGTCTTTTTATATTTACACATTCTGAGTCACCAGCTCCTACTGAGCATGTGCAAGAATTTACAGAATGTACGTATATGCATATGTGATTGGCTGATGGTTGTCACATGATACAGGGGGTTGGAAATAGATATAACTTTGAAATTTGTCCAAAAAAAATCTACTACTCATTTGAAGTTAAGACTAAGTGCGATTGCATTGACTTTTTATCATGCATTTGCTGATTATGCACATCTCCTGTATTTACTGATCATTTAAGCCACAAGGCCCTCCTGGCAAGATTTGTTAATTAAATGCTTTTGACATTAATCTTCATAATATCAAACACAGCATCACAAATTAAAGAATGGCACTCTGCAGCAAACCCAACAAATCTGAACTAACAGGTTCATCGGAATACTGCTCTGAAAGACTAGACAACCAGTAAGTAGAATCAGCAGCTACATCAGCAAAAGAAATAGCTGGTCGAAGAATATAACCAGCATGTAAAAAGGCCCTTCTATGAAAATATTCTAGTTTTCTATCTAAAGGGTCCTTAAAAGAAGTACTTGTCTTCCAAAGGAAAAGTAGTACGTTTAGCCGGAGTGGAAATGGCCTCATCCACCTAGGGAACTGTTTACCATAAATCTAGATTAGCAGTAGGTAAAGGATATAACCTTTTAAACCATGCAGAAGGAGTAAAAGACATACCTGGCTTAGACCATTCACTAGAAATCCCATGAAATTCCCATGTCACATGGAAAACCTCAGGGAGGTTAACAACAGTCCTAAAAAACTAAATTTATACGATTACAAGGTTTGTCATCAGAAACTTTAGGATCTATATCCCCTAAAGTACCTAGGACCTCTTTTAAAAGATAACGAATATGTTCAACTTTAAACAAGAGAGAGGAAATATCAGGTTCAATTTCAGATGAGGAATCCTCATTCCCAGAGGAAACTTCACCACCTGAAGAAAAAAACAGTTTCCCTGGTCTCAGGCACATAGCACTTGTAGAAGGAAAAACCTGAACCAACCTTTTATCTTTATTTGAACGCGGAAGAGCAGCCAACGCTCCAGAAACTGCAGCCTTGATAAAAGTTTTCATGGCAGAAGGCACTACCTCAGCATTAACCTGTAATGAACAAAGAGTAGGTACATTAGTACCCAAACAAACAGCATTAGATTGGTCTGCTTGAATTAACAAATCTAAACATGAGCTACATAAATGAGCTGAAGAAGGCACTCCAGCTTTCTTACAATAAGTACACCTAATAATGGTAGAAAGGTGTTCAGGAGATTTAGGGACAGAATCTGAAAAACAAAAGACAGGACAAAAAACATTACCTCCGAAATCGTGACCAACAACTGACAACTAAAAAGGAGATTGTGTTCGCCAAAATCCTGACATACGCATAACTAAGCCAACTTGGGCCAACCCGACGTGCCAAAACCAATGAGCGGGAAGACTAAAGAAATGAGTGCAAACCCGACAGGCAATCCTGGTGCGTGAAAAAACTATAGAGACTAAAGGGATTAACGCTAACCCAATAAGTGTAATCCGAACATGCGAAAACCAGTGGCCATAACATAGCTATATAAGTGTCTAAATGTTAAAAATAAAAAGATACTTACAAATAGACACTCGTCCACTAGCAATCCAGTAGCAGACAGCCAAACCAGTACTGAAAGATATCAGCAGAAGTTATGAAAATAGGAGTATATTATAGATCCATAAAGGGAGGCAGAAGACACGTCCCTGCGACCGATTATAGAAGGTTTATGAAAAATGTCCTATGGGATAAAACAAAGAATGATAAACCATACCCTAAATACATCCCTCTGACAAGCACTGTACTCTGAGGGGAAATGGGGCCTCAATATAGACTGAAAACCCCTTTCTCTGAAGAATCTTATGCACATCTTTATTCTTTAACCACCTCCAGCAGAGGCAAAGTAAAGGTATGTGTTAGGGGTTTTATAGAGCTCTTGGGGTTGGGGAATCTTTGCTTCCTCCTAGTGGTACAGAAGAGTAAGGATTGTGAAGTCTCACCACCTGTATGAAAGAGAAACCTATTTCCTGCAATGCAGTGCTCCAGACACCTACCTAGGTATCTCTTCAAAAAAGAATACCATGGGAACAAAGCAAATTTGATAACAGAAGTAAATTGGAAACTTTTTTTAAAATGATATGCTCGGTCTGGTCTGAATCACAAAAAACTAAATTTATGCTTACCTGATAAATTTCTTTCATTCTGGATATGGTGAGTCCATGGGATCATCAATTACTGTTGGGAATATCACTCCTGGCCAGCAGGAGGAGGTAAAGAGCACCACAGCACAGCTGTTAAGTATCGCTCCCCCTCCCACAATCCCCAGTCATTTGGCCGAAGAAAAAGGAGAAAAGGAGTAACACAAGGTGTAGAGGTGCCTGAGGTTTAGTAAAAAAAAAACTGTCTTAAAACAAAGGGCGGGGGCCGTGGACTCATCATATCCAGAAAGAAAGAAATTTATCAGGTAAGCATACATTTTGTTTTCTTTCCTAAGATATGGTGAGTCCACAGGATCATCAATTACTGTTGGGAATCAATACCCAAATATCTCAAGCCAGAGGACACAGATGATTAGGGAGGGACAAGACAGGTCGCCTAAACAGAAGGCACCACCGCTTGAAGAACCTTTCTCCCAAAGGAAGCCTCAGCCAAAGCAAAAGTATCAAATTTATAAAATTTGGAAAAAAGAGGACCAAGTTGCAGCCTTACAAGTCTGTTCCACAGAAGCCTCGTTTTTGAAAGCCCAAGAAGAAGCAACAGCCCTGGTAGAATGAGCTTTGATTTTTTCAGGAGGCTGCTGTCCAGTAGACTCATACGCCACATGAATAATACTTCTCAACCAGAGAGAAAGAGAAGTGGCAGTAGCTTTCTGACCTTTGCGTTTCCCAGAAAAGCTAACAAACAACGCAGAAGACTGACGAAAGTCCTTAGTCGCCTGCAAATAGAATTAAAGAGCCCGCACAACATCTAAGTTGTGCAACAAACATTCCTTATGAGAAGGAGGATTAGGACAGAGAGAAGGAACAACAATTTCCTGATTAAAATTTCTATTCGAAACAACCTTAGGAAGAAAACCAAACTTGGTACGAAGGACTGCCTTATCCGCATCAAATATGAAATAAGGCAAATTGCACTGTAAAGCTGAGAGTTCCGAAACTCTCTGAGCAGAAGAGATAGCAGTAAGAAACAAAACCTTCCAAGATAACAACGTTATATCTATGGAATGCATTGGCTCAAACAGAGCCTGCTGCAAAACTTTGAGAACAAGGTTAAGGCTCCAAGGTGGAGCAACAGATTTAAACACTGGCCTGATTTTGACCAAGGCCTAACAAAAGGATTGAACATCTGGCGCATCTGCCAGACGCTTGTGCAGCAAAATAGATAGGGCAGACAAACCCATTTCCAGACCTTCCTAGAGAAAAGACAAAATTTGTGGAATCCTGACCCTAATCTAAGCGTATCCTTTGGATTCACACCAATAAAGGTATTTATGCCATATCTCATAGTAAATCAAGGTCTCAATCAAGGTCTCAATGACCGGCTCGGAAAATCCACGCTTAGACAAAACTAAGTGTTCAATCTCCAAGCAGTCAGATTCAGAGAAACGAGGTTTGGATGAATAAAAGGACCCTGAAGTAGAAGGTCCTTCCTCAGAGGGAGTCTCCATGGGGGTGGAGAAGACATTTCCACTAGGTCTGCATACCAGATCCTGCGAGGACACGCAGGAGCTATTAGAATCACCAAAGCTCTCTACTGCTTGATCCGAGCAATGACTCGTGGAAGGAGAGCAAAAGGAGGAAAAAGGTATGCCAACCTGAAGTTCCAAGGAACTGCTAGGGCATCTATCAGAAAAGCCTGAGGATCCCTCGACCTCGAACCGTACTTTGGGAGCTTAGCGTTCTGGTGAGATACCATCAGATCCATTTCTGGTAGTCCCCACTTGGCGGTTAACCTGGAGAACACCTCCGGATGGAGTTCCCA